>NC_090241.1:25490640-25660640 GCF_024489055.1 Chanodichthys erythropterus
AAAACTTTGCCCTGGCTAGAGAGATTCAGATGTGGAGCTGGCATCTCACTTTGTTGCTTGTCAATAAACTTAAAATCCTGGGACCTGGAACTTTCGTTTTTCTTTGAGACCAGAACTGAAGGGACACAGAGACATTGAATTTGCCACAACATAATCAACTCACCAAATGTCTGAAATCAGCGACCATGCCCCCGTTTGTACTCTCAGCCATGTTAAGGGCTTTACTCGAAGTACCTAGCACATTAAACCTCCGAAACCTATGATAAACACATAGGCATGAGTTAGTGGTGGGTGGGGTGATGAGGGAAGTGTGTGTTCAGAATGTGTGTATTGAAAAACTCACCCTTTCACTTGTGAAGCAGCGCTGAAACAAAAGATGGAGGAAGAGAAGAGAGTAAGAATTCTAGAAGAGTCCTAACCACTAACAGACTAATTTAAAACCATATAAATCCACACAAACCTAACAAGCAAACTCATTCTCATATATGACTCACAAAATCTCACAAATCATACCTAATGAAGAAAGTAAGAGAGATCTTACTTGTCAACAGAAACAGACACCTTCAGAACATGGTTGAGTTCAGGAACTTTATACAGGAACCTGTAGAGAGGAGAGTGATTGTCCTTTCAGGAGGGCAAACATTTTTTCAGCATTTCTAACTCGACAACCTGAACTAAGCATTTTTAATAAAAATATATGATAAATGGGTGAACAGTTTCGAATGGTAATTATTAATTCCCTCAATCGATTAATTTTGTTTTTGCTTTGTTTGTTTTTTCAAAATTAAAATGTATTCAGGGCAAGTTCTGCTTGTGGTTCTGTGTGATAATTTGAAAAATAAAATTCTTAACTGAAAGATTTTCTTTGTGTTTGAGTCATTACATTCACCCCAGGCACATGTACGCAAATGGAACGAATATTTGGTTACATAAAGAGGTCTGTGCATGCATAATAAAGATATAACTATTCAAAAGCAGTACTGACATTTGCATAAAAGTAGGTCAAGTACTTAGTTCCCCACAAAGTACATATTCTCAATTCCATAATGTTTAAAAGGATTTACCCGTGTCACAAGCAATATATGAAAACAAATCATCTATATTGATTATTTCAGTTTTGAATGGATGAGGTCGAGCGATTGTTCAGTTCTGCGATTAATCGGCACCGATACCAGATTTCTGTAATAAAATGCATACCGATAGTTTTTCTGGGTTGGAGTAGCTGAGAAGGGTCCGCTGTCATTATACAGTATATAGACGTGAAATAAAAATGATCACTGATGCCACGTGGAGTTTGTTTTGACACGACTTGAGGCTGCACTTCAGACGCAGATTTAAAAACATAGATAACAAAACGGTATGTATACAGTACACTACACTACATGCTTTCATATCATTATTAAGTAATTCATTTGTTGACTAGATGCTGCATTAGTAGAGAAAGAACAGCAGTATGTTTACTGTCAAGGCTGAGAGAATGCTAACATTAGTAGTACTTACAATGGTTAAAACAGTGTGACAAAAAGTCCAACCCAAATGTTTAATGTCACAATTGTTACCATCTGTTTGCATTATTTTATATCCAGCTGGTCATTTTTATGCATTAGTTTGCAAGAAAAGTTGTATATTTAAAGCTAGCGATGTGAGAAAGCAAATGAATATGTTTCATTCAGCCGAAAGAAATGGAACAGGCCACCCTCACTTTAGATTATGGTCCAATTCCCACTATTAATTATTTACTATGACTTTTGCCTCAATAAACTCTTAATTACTGCTTGTTAATTGTTAGTAAAGGTAGTTGTTAAGTTTAGTTATTGGGTAGGATGTAGAATATGGTCATGCAGAATAAGGCATTAATATGTGCTTTAGTACGAAGTACAAATAAACAGCCAATAATATGCATGCTAATAAGCAACTAGTTAATAGTGAGAAACTAAAGTGTTACCACAAAACAGAAATGCCCCCGATTTCAGTTTAACATTACTGTAATATATATTTTGTTATTTTGATTAGATAATCATCGAGTGTTGGGAGTATACATCCAAAATACATATGTATCTATTTTCAACGCTATGGCCTTTGTGTAGATGTTTTTGGATTTATATGAAATAGTAACATTATTCACAATAAGAGTTAATTTGTAACATTAACTAAGGTTAATAAATACTGTAGAAGTATTGATCATTGTTAGATCATTAATTTCAACATTTACCAATACATTTTTAAATTCTGAAGTTGTATCTGTTAACATTAGTTAATGCACAATGAACTAACATAAATGGTCAAGGTATAATTAATATATTAATATTTTATATTAATATTAATATATTTATTTCATTTAATAAGTTTCAACAATCCAATTTAATAATCCACAATCGGTCAACCTCTAGAAGCTATACTGGCTCTCACTTTTTCATAGGTGGTGTGTAATGTGGCATATAAATGTCAGAGCCTGACCTGACTTTGACTGAGAACTGGACGTTTGTGCGCAGCACCAAGGGACCTCGTCCTTGGGGCATGGATGGCTGAGTCTCTACAACAAATGAGCTAGAAACACACCAACAATTAATGAAGCATAAATGCATGAAGACAAATTAATGAATATGCTGCATATGTGTTTGAGTGTACCTCTTTATCAGGTTGGTCAGCAGAGTGTCCACTCTTTTATTTAAATGGGGCTTTCGTTCTGGGATGGGGTCATTTTCGTAGGACATCTTCCCTACCAGCTCATCAAGCTTCTGTAAGAACTTCTGCAGCTGGAACATGCACTCTATAATCTGAGTGAACCTGTCAAAGGCCACAAACAGCTTAAAAACAGATCCAAATGGTGTTCGTAAAGACCAACGTGCAAGAAATTCTTGTGTGATTACCATTTCTCTAATTGTTCCAGACTTGTATCATCAGGAGCACCAATGCAGGACTTCTGTTGTCTCCGCTTCCAGTCCACCAGTTCCTCATCTATGAGCACTGAGCTCAGACATTCAGTAGCATCTAACATAGCCGAGATATCGGACAGGAAGTCCTGAGACAATGAAAAAAAAAAAGCGGGGTCAAGAAACATAATTTTGTTATTTTTTTAAAAAAATATTACTATTTGGGTCTCATTTTATTTCAGTTTCAGTTTTTATTTGATTCCAATAAGTAATTTTAGTGCTTTAACTTAACCTTATTTCAGTTTGTTTCCATTCATTTTCGCTTAGTTGAAGTTATTCATCTAATATTTACATTTTATTTTAGATTTAATTCAATTATGATTTAATATGGCTGCCGTCGCATCATCCAGGTGGATGCTGCACATTGGTGGTGGTTGAGGAGATTCCCCCCTTCAATATGTAAAGCGCTTTGAGTGCCCAGAAAAGCGCTATATAAAAGTAAGGATTATTATTATTATTATTAATTAAAGGGGACCTATTATGCAAAGTTCATTTTTGCATGCTGTTAGGACATAAATGTGTGTTGTCAGTGTGTGTACACAACCACCCTATAATAATAAAAATCCAACCACTCCTTTTTTTTTATCCCCATAAATCATAAGCAGTGTCTCAGAACAAGCCGTTTCCAGATCCCTGGCAGTTTGACGTCACATAAGCCACACGCCCTGCCCACGAGTGTTGACAGACACTGCCGTTTTAACATAGAATCGCCCTAAGCGAGTTCACAGCGAGCTGTACAGTCCGCCATTGCTGCCGCCATTAAGGTGGATTAATTTTGTTTTCCAAGAAAATGCTCCCTCAATTCTACCGAAATTTGTTTATGTCTGGCAGATCATTTCACAACGGACTGCTTTGTGAACGAATGTCAATACAAAGGGACAATGCAAAACAGAGGTTGTGCTAAAAATGTGCTACTCAAGGATACATAAGTACAAACTGTTTGTGATCCAGCTTAAACTCTAATTATAGTCTCCAGAGTGATACTGGATACAGCAGTAATGAAGGTGAGAGTATTTTATTACAGTTCATTGGAGTTGATTTACGGAAATAAAGTGTACCAGTTTATTAAGCAACACCCAAAAAGGCATAAGGTCTTTCTATATCTGTTTACTGTTAGTTGTAACGAGTGTTTCTGTGTACTTCACTGTGTATGCTGATGATAATGCAAGGGAAAGACAGAGTTTATAGATACTATTTTAATGCACACTTGCACTGTGTTTTATTAAGCTCTTACAGAGATTTTCTAGAGTGAAAACGGACGCTTCATCTTTTGCATGATGTACAATCATAAAATTATACATCATAAAAATCATCTGTAAAGTTTTGGTCATCATTTGGACGGTACAACAGGCTTGTACTAATATAGTGGATAAAAACATGCAGCATATATTCGCAGTTTCTGACATTATTGTGCGTCCTGACCATAGACGGTCCTGATTGAATCCTGAGTGCAGCAGCTCATTTGCATTTAAAGGGCCCACACTGAAAAGGCGTGTTTTTGGTCAACCACAAATTAGCATGCTATAAGAAAATTTCTGTTGGGTATTTTGAGCTAAAACTTCACATACACACTCTGGGGACAACAGGGACTTATTTTACATCTTGTAAAATGGGGCATAATAGGTCCCCTTTAAGTTTTAGTTAGTTTTAAGTTTAGTTAACAATAATAACAAAGAACAGAATAGAACAGTTGTGCACAGAACAATTGCCTACCTTTCTGCACTTATCGAGTGCATTGAGCATTTTCTGAAGCCCTTGTCTTTGCTTGTTCTTTTCTTCTTCTGTGCAAGCTAAACACACATTTACGTATACAAACACACATTAACCACCACAAATAATGAAATCAAGGACAATATGTTTAAATAAGATGTGGAGACTCACAGTCCATTTTGTGTGTCTGAAATTTAAAATCAAACTCATCCTGCTGCTCCTCCAAACATCTTATTTTGTGCTCCATCACCTGCCAAAAGAAAAAATGAATCATGCTCTTGAACAAACACACACATACAAGTGAATACACAAACACACACCTCTACTTTTATCTTGAGATCTTTTAATCTCTTTTCCATTTGTCTCTGGCTCTCCAACTCCACTGCAGCCGACTGAACCTGCAACGTCTGCACCTGAAACGATGAGAGAGAGAGAGAGAGAGAGAGAATATTAGAATATGCTGATGGTGATGTTGAAAATAAGAGTGATGATGATGATAACACATTAAGGTACTGACTTGCTGTGCAAGCTCTGCATCATTCAATATCTCTTTCTCCTTCACCAGGAACCAGTTGATAATAGCAGCAAGAGTATAGGGTTCCTCCTGGTACTTCTGCAAACAAGAAAATGTGACCAATAATCCCATAGCTGTCACTGATTCACCCAGCAGTTTTCTAAATAAGCTCATAACTACAAAAATAATTATAATAATCATAAAGTTATACAAGTAAAAATTAGCAATTTAATTTTCCAGTTGATGAACAATAAAAACATGTACATTTAAAGGCAAAGTATGTAAATTTTGCCGCTAGAGCTCACTTATTCAAAACAATAACAAAGCAGTAGCTTGATGACACCATGAATCAGCGTGGAATCATGGGAGTTGTCATCTTCCCCTCCTCAGCTGATGGAAAGCAACTCAAGTTTTATTAACGTTACTGTGGTATGGAGCAGTGTGGGGCCGAGAGCCTAGGACAATTTATGTTGCCATTTTTATTATGCTTATATGCACAGTTGGCCACTGGTTTCATTTTGTTGTTTATGTTTATTTTACGATTAAAGTTACCTTTAACGTGTGCCTCCTTCTTCCTTGAACTTTGTTACAGTTACATTTGATCACTTAAATTCACATTATTTTATTTCATTCTAATGAAATAGCCACAAGTGCTGAATAACTACTCATACTCATACTCTATTTGACAAATTAAAATTGTGGGGAAAGGCAGCACTGTTCTACTTGGTCAGTACAATCATACTAAAAATACATTTGAGTGTGTTGAAAGCTATGTTATAACGTTACTCTGTGCATTTGCTCTGTGGCTGATATGAGACACTCATTGCACATTGCAGTAAGCTAGATCAATATTAGAATATCATCTTAATAATAATAAAAGCTGGATGATTTGTGTTGTTAAATAGCATACAATTAATATATACTGAATGGTGAAGAAAAAAAATGCTGTAATACTGTTACTACAAATAAAGATCTTTCGGATTATGCTACCCTAGTGAAGAATAAATATACAAAATGTATTTGAAATACTTTTTTTTCCCATTACATTTACATATTCCCCCGGTTTCAGGGCTTAAGCTAGTACTAGACTAAAATGCATGTTTCAGCTGTTTTAACTGATAGCAACTTATATGGACATATCTTAAAATATGTCAGTGCCATTGTTTTGTCACAAGATGCACACCAGTTATGTTATTTTCTAGTGTATGTTTATAAAAGTTACTTAAATATCCTAATTGAACTAAGGGCTAATCCTGTCTTAGGCTAAGCCCTGTCTGTGAAACCGGGCCCTAATGTACTTAATAAAAATACCTTGTAATTGTACTTTTGATATATTAAACTGGTATACTTAAAGTTTGCTAAATTGGAACAACAAATTCTGTACTTTAATTGTGTGCCCCTTTGTCCGACAAAGCAGTCAGGAGTTGACCACGGTGGACTTGAACTTGAAAAATGGTATGTACTGACATCTTGACGAATTTGAAACAACATTCTTTCTCATGTTCATTCATGTTTATTTGATGCTATAAATTAACTATTAAGAAGAGATGATCGGTTCATCAGCCGCTTAAGCTGAGGCAATACAGCAATCTGTCACGACACATTAAAGAGCTACAAAACAGTTTTTATTGTTCGAATTTCGTAAAAAATACACAGTTTGAAAGCTGGGACTTTGTTTAATATCATAAGTAACCTGCTCTGTCTTGTCTGTCGACGTGTTGACAGTATCCTCTTTGCTCCACAATGTATTTTTCACTCTGTGTGGCGTGACAGCGCCATGACTTGTTGGACAAAGCAACAGTCGGTAACTAAGGGGGGCGGGTCTTTGCAAAGGGTTTTGCGTCATATTATCATCAATTAAACAGGACTTTGTTTTTTTCAGTTTTCGTTTAGTTTGTTTAGCATTTTCAAAGGCCTCAGAGATCCAAGGAGGGAATAATACTGTTGGCAGCAGAAGTACACTTACCTGAAAGTTTTGTTTGTAGCGTCTGAAATTTCGCTGCAGTAGGAAACTATCTTTCTCTTGCGCAAAACGACTGAACTGGTTGTCCAGATTCTCCAAAAGAACCTGGAACAGGAACGCAGCTTGGGAAGAGTCCCGAGAAGCACGCTCCCTGCAACACACACAGACAAACACATTACTTGTAATACCAGGTTGACACTCCTTTGTGCACTTATTTGCATTTCTTCATGATTCATCCATGGTTACTAATACATTCTGGAATGGAGAGCTATAAAAAAAACAATCTGCAGATTTTACTTGTTGCTCACACAGGTACAGCACTCACCAGTCCTGGCCCTCAATCCAGTGCGCCAAGTAATGTCTGACTTCCATTGGGAATTCATCTCCATTGTACAGATCAGAAGCCCTCTGTGAATACACAGTATCCAGCTGCTGCAATCGCTCCCACTGGGTCATTCTACAAAATAAAACACATTTCATGTCTGCAAGTCAGATGCTTGAGCTTAAGCACCATTACAGTGGTTATTTATTTTCAAACATAGGAAAGGTGAGAAAATTCCAAATTCCGGGTTTGGAAGTTGGAACACAGAATAATAGTGTATGGTATCAATGTAAAATATTGTACAACTTATCAAAATGCATTTTTTCAAATGTTTTTTTCTGATTTGCTGTGATTTTTTTTTTTTCTTTTTTTTTTCATAAGCACTTCAGGTCCACTGTAATACTAACCATTTTTATGGTGTTTTTTTTTTTTTGGCCAGAATTGTTCAGGTATGAAAAACTGTATAGTTTTTTGTTTTGATGGAAATATAACATAAGTTTAAGTAAACAATTAGCCTAATAATTACAGAACTTTTTCAACATTGATAATAATAAGAAATGTCTCTTGGGCACAGAATCACCATGTTAAAATGATTTCTGAAGCATTATGTGGCACTCGAAGACTGAAATAATGATGCTAAAAATTTAGCTTTGCCATCACAAGAATACATTTGGGCTATTTAACATTAAACTAACTAGTGAGAATGTAAAAAGTGTTTAAATATCGTTTTAATTTTCACAGGGCCAAAAGTGGCCAAAACTAACAAACATCCTTACATGCACTCTGCACTGATAAAGTTTTCCACACCCGCACACCCCTTCTCAATGAACAGCGGAAAATTTGAGTCAAGACTGCGTTTCTAATCATGTGAGGACAAAACGTGACACCTCGATCATAATAACGATAATGACTACTATATAATACAGTAATAGTAAACTAGGCCTAGACATTTGACAGCATAACGATATTCATGTTGCGAAGTAATTAGCAGCACACGGTAAATAACAATCATGTTAGCATGTAAGTGAATTATCAATAACTTACCTGAAGCAATCGTCTACACTTTAATTATCCTCAAATATTAGGAATATTAGCGCCTTTTGCAGGCATACAGTAAAGACAAGAACACAGCACTAAACTGCACATCAGCTGGCGAGTAAATAAACACACTTCTCAGGAAACAGACGGCTCTTCCATAAACCTCCCTCTGCTCGCTCTATTTCTGCTTCCAACGCGATACACTTTTGCCCACTCACTGAATAATAAAGTCCCACCCATTTAGTTGCGTAGGGAAACCCTCATTGGCGCTGACAGGCACATTGACCGCTACCATTGGTTGAAGCACCTGTCAATCAACTTCTTCACAGCGGAGGGGTGTTGATAGAACAGCAGTAGAAACGAAACTCACGAACTCTCTTCTCTCATTCCAAGAAATGACGAAATGAAAGTTATGTTTTGGACGACGTACCTACTACCGCGGAAATTTAAAAAGCCATACACTCTCTTTACGAAAGCATTTTGAGATTAACATGGGAGAGAGATGTAATACGTTTATTCTATATTTATTCATTTTACACTATGCATAGCCTATATAAAACACGATTATACATTTATATAAAAAACAAGGAATTTATCAACTGAAATAGGCTACAGGTAGACACATTTCTAACTGATTATACTTGTAACTGCTGACCTATACATCAATTAGGCAACATGACAGTTACAAATTACTATGACTTCATGCTATTCTTATCTTGTATTCTATTGCCTATAGTGTTCTGCTCTTCCCACTGAGGTTATTGATTTAAATAACTGGCTTATAATAGCAGTTAAATATTACCCATGCTGTTTTCTCAGCTGACGCTGGAGAAATGATATAGGCTAAATGTAGTCTCAACATTTCTGTTATGCAGAACCTTTTGAGGCTTAACTAAATTTAAAAGTCTCAGCTGACGCTGGAGAAATTATATAAATGTAGTCTCAACATTTCTGTTATGCAGAACCTTTTGAAGCCTAACTAAATTAAATAAGTATTTTTATGAATAGGCATACCGGACTTCAAGAAATATGCTCTGGTCAAGCTCAGGCACTATTGACAAGAAAATGAACATGATGCATCAAAGGGATGTCTTTTTAAAAAAAATTAATAATATCCCTTTCAGAAAAAGCACATAAATTTCACATGTGCAAAAATACATGTGGTGAACATCATATCATATTATAAATTATATAAAATATTGAAATATCATACAGATTTCAACTTTGTCTAACAGAATGGAATCTTTTAAATTGAGAAAAATCAAAGTTCATTTAAGTCCTATTGTTTTTTTTTGTTTTTTTTTGTTTGTTTTTGTTTTTTATCCACCAAAAATGATGTTACTTCCATGCTGATATCATTACATACCTTTTGATTATTAATAATATTACAATCAAAATGGGAATGACATTTAGGACATATGAAAACCCAATTAAAATGTCTACCAATTAAACCAGCATTTAAATACTGTTTCAGTAGAAATTAAGAGAATTAACTTTTAATATTATCTGTTTATGGGACTGATATTGTGAACTGTAACAAATTATATGACTGAACACATAGCTTCTTAAACATCATTTACTGCTGGTGGAAAAATCCTTGAGTCCACAGAGCAATGCTTTCTGTTCTTGATTCTCCTCATTGGTTTTTATTGGAAAGTGATAATTCCATCCTCCAAGCTGTTCTGGTTCATTAGCAGGTCGGAATCCTCTTTCATGTTGTTCAGCAGATATTTGATCCCTGCCTTTACGCCCGTTTTTAAACCAGCCCCCAATGCATAACCAGCTACCCCTGCGGTTCCACCCGTTACAGCCATGAGGGCATCTGTGCCCAGATCCACAGTGCTGAAGATGGCTCTCTCTTTTGCAGTATCATAGCAGTTAAGCGAAGCATAGTAAACGGCTGTTCCCAGATTATACAGTGTGGAAACTGCAGGAATCCACTCCACAACCGTATACACTTGCTCCTCTTTTTCATTGACACAGTGAAGCTGAGGGTCCCCATTTCTGCGCCAACGTACAGACCCCACCTTGCAATTCTGAATCCAGCTCTCAGATTTAGATGAAGGCACTACTCTGCTTCCACGCCTCAAGATAACACAATAATATCCAGAATCGCCATCTTGGGTCACACCTGCACATTGGATTCCCAAGCTTTGACAAGCCTGCTGTGCTTCCCCAATACGCAATGGCCTGCTCTGTTCTTTGGCCTGTCCCAGTAACCGAGTGCCTTTCACCCTCACCCATCCTTTGCATTGCCCCTTAGGTCCAACTTTACCCTTATAACCATCAGCACTCTCACCCACCTCAGCTAGCTGATGAATGTTAAATATAAGAGCCTGCAGGTGGCGCTGTGACTCAGAGTTGAGCAAAAGAGGAGATGAAGGGGATTGGAAACCACCGGTAAAGGTGTGATGATTAAAGTGTGCTGATTCCCTCTCTTTGCCTCTTTTTATCAGCACTAGTATGTCCTGCAAAAATTCACATGTATCATTTTGGCCCAACACTGCGTAGAGTTGCATTACCAAAGCCTGGGCTTCAGACAAACATCCTGCTGACACCAACACAGGCACCATTGCCAACCCCAATAGCTCCTGAGAGAAATCATTTCCTCTCCAGCCTCCATTAGCGAGCTCTACACAGCTTGCATTGCTTTGGAGATCCAGCTGACCTTGTAATGAGGCTGAGAGGTTTAAGACCAACTGATGGGCGGCAGGAAGACCATCTTCAACCACTTGTGATTCTACTTGCTCTGTTTGAGACTTTTTTGAAGTGACTGAGGGCCTCAGGTTGTTTTGAGGGAGTGGAGCTCTGCCAAATACTACTTCAGACAGTAAGAGGTGAATGAGAAGTAACAGTTTGAATTTTGAACTAGCCATGTTGAACTGTGGAGTCATGCAACAGCAAGCAAATCGCGGGTTCTGGGGGAAAAAGAAGAAGAAGAAAAAAGAGAAGCTGAACTGTGTGTACAGTGTACAGAACAGTGTACGCATTAAGTTATGTATGTGTAATAAAGTGCATGTCCTAACATTTGCTGAGTTAGATGCGTTCCTGGGTCAACATACATTCTAGTCTGAAAATTTAGTCTTAACATTATTCCTACCCCTAAACCAAACCCTACCCATAAGTTATCCCAAAATTCAGAAGTAAATGATAGATGAATAAGACTGATGTAGAAGCACCAGTTCATGATTTTAAGCCTAAACTTGACATAATCTGTAAACTTGTCCCTCAAATCTGATCTTGATTTGAATGTTGTTCCAGGAACATGTTGAACTCAGGAATATCAGGTTATGCGCAATGCAGTATAATATAAAAGTGTGGAATAATTAAGATTTTTAATGTTTTTGAAAGGAGTGTTTTATAATCTTATCATCACCAAGTCAGCATTTATTTGTTCAACAGTAAAAACTGTAGTATTGTGAAATATTATTACAATTTTTAATATCTGTTTTCTATTTTAAAGGTGCCCTAGAACCAGTTTTTACAAGATGTAATATAAGTCTAAGGTGTCCCCTGAATGTGTCTGTGAAGTTTCAGCTCAAAATAACCCATAGATTTTTTTAATTAATTTTTTTAACTGCCTATTTTGGGGCATCATTAACTATGCACCGTTTCAGCGCGTGGCCCCTTTAAATCGCGTGCTCCCTGCCCCCTGAGCTCTCGACTATAATACAGTGCATTTACAAAGTTCACACAGCTAATATAACCCTCAAATGGATCTTTCAAGATGCTGCATGCATGCGTCGGATCATGTGAGTATAGTATTTATTTGGATGTTTATATTTGATTCTGAATGAGTTTGATAGTGCTCTGTGGCTAAAGCTAAAATTACACACTGTTGGAGAGATTTATAAAGAATGAAGTTGTGTTTATGCATTATACAGACTGCAAGTGCTTAAAAATGAAAATAGCGACGGCTCTCTTGTCTCTGTGAATACAGTAAGAAACGATGGTAACTTTAACCACATTTAACAGTACATTAGCAACATGCTAACAACACATTTATAAAGACAATTTACAAATATCACTAAAAATATCATGATATCATGGATCATGTCAGTTATTATTGCTCCATCTGACATTTTTCGCTATTGTCCTTGCTTGCTTACCTAGTCTGATGATGCAGCTGTGCTGCTCCAGACGTTACTGCCTGCCCTTGTCTAATGCCTTGAACATGGGCTGGCATATCAGGGGCGTGCATATTAATGATCCCGACTGTTACGTAATAGTCTGTGTTATGTTGAGATTCGCCTGTTTTTCAGAGGTTTTTTAAACAAATGAGATTTATATAAGAAGGAGGAAACAATGATGTTTGAGACTCACTGTATGTCATTTCCATGTACTGAACTCTTGTCATATAACTATGGCAAGGTAAATTAAATTTTTGATTCT
Source organism: Chanodichthys erythropterus (assembly GCF_024489055.1). Taxonomy (NCBI): domain Eukaryota; kingdom Metazoa; phylum Chordata; class Actinopteri; order Cypriniformes; family Xenocyprididae; genus Chanodichthys; species Chanodichthys erythropterus. The sequence goes on from NC_090241.1 coordinate 25,503,513, forward strand.
AGGGCATCTTTAAAGGTGCAATGTGTACATATTTTAGCGGCATCTAGTGGTGAGTTTGCGAACTGCAGCTAACGGCGCACACCCAACCCTTTCGGAGAAGCTATGGTGGTCGTCTTCTTGTTACTTCTAACAAAGAATTGTCTCTGCTTCTAATAAATCAGACCAGGGGCGTAGCACCAAATTTTGGGCCCTGGGTACAAACCATCTTGCTGGGCCCCTGTACCAAATACCATAGTGATACCAATGGGTGGGGTATTGCATTTTTATCATAAAAACACTTAAAATGTAAACAAAGTAAGCCACACTCTGATTAATATATTTTTGTTTCATTGTCAAAAGTACTACTAACTTGCTAAAATATCCTTTATTGTCACAATACCCTTTTTAAAGTGTAGGCTAAGTACAAGTTAATTGCTGATTATTTGTCTGTTTAAAATAAATGCAGACTATAGAATCACAGGGTACACTAACCGCCAAACTAGACATTCAGTCTTTGAATAACGTTTTAAAATAAGTCATTTTCAATCATTAAGATGTGCATTAAACTGAGAACAATCCTGTACTTAATGTAAGAGCGTGCGCGAGCTAATTTGCATAAAAATGCGGTAAAATAGGCGCTAACGATCTGTGTTTTTGCGGGTGTTAGATTTTGATAATGGAGGGAAATATACAGTGTTTTCATGTAACTAAAGTTCTGACTCTGGGGAGAACTGCAGCACAAGAGGAGACAAGCTGCGCAGGCTCCGCCTCCGTCTGCTTCTCACTCCGTTATTGTTACCCAGAAATATTGTTTGCTCGCTATGTAGGGTGTGATACTATAAAGTATTGGTATATTATTCAAATAGAGTACGAACATAAATGTATGCTATTCTACCTGGAGTAGATATTTATGTTAAAACAATGTCAATGCTCGATGATGCATTTGTAGCTCACCTTTCTTTTCAAAAACCTGAGTGAGCAACTGCTTGCCCTCATTTGCCTTTCTCTCTTTAATCTTCTTTTCTTTTCGTTTTTGAGCCCCTGATTTTCCTTTCTTAAGGAAAGACATGACTCTTCCCCTGTCTTCCTAGTTCATATCACGGCTAACTCCAGCTCCTGTCTCATTAACTGATTCACGAATCACCGCAGGTCCGCAGAAGCACCTGACCTGCGGGTCGTACCATTTACATTGATTCGAGAGGGGTGGTGGGGCCCTGCACAGCATGAAAATGACTTTTTTTTATACCAAACCAGTGCCTAACTACAAGTTTAGTTTTGCACAGCAACTTTTTTATTTGTAAATAAATGCTATACAAATGTTAGTGCATGTATATGTATGTATAGAAAACTGACTTCTAAGGCCCCCCCCCTGCCTCGGGCCCTGGGTACTCGGTACCCTTTACCCCCCCAGTCCGACGCCCCTGACCACAAACATAGTTGTGTATATTATATTGCATTTCTGTCAATAGATCCTCCCAAATTTTACACATTGCACCTTTAATATAATTTAAAATGTAATGCTGCAATGGCAAAGCTGAAGTTTTAGCAACCATTTTTAAGATTTCAAAATCTTTATTATTCCAAACTTTGACCTGTGTATGTACACAAATATCTGCAGCTGTAACTACATCATGGGGTGAGAACATGAGATATGTGTGTATTTGTGTTTTTGTCTTTTTCATAGTGCAGCTGGGGGAAAAAAAGGAAAGAATGAAAGGGATGACCACATTGTTTTTTGTAAGACTCCTCCCACCATGCTGTTTTTACATTTCTTCTATACATCTTATATATTTAAAATACATTCAAATTATTTAAATACAAATTTTTAATGTATTTGCAATTCCAATTTACTGTGTGAATGTTATTGCATATTTTAAAATTGAATATTAATTAAATATAAATTGTTCCATCATAAACTTTCATCATATAATTTTAAATACACATCTCAAACATACAGTCTGTCAGAAGATCATTAGAATGTTTGAAATTATTTATCTTCATATTAATATGAGATTAATAAGACTCTTACCTTCTAACAATCCCGACCTCTGTGATAGAATCCAGCCTTCACAAAAAAACATATACATGTCCCTCTCTCTCGTTTTACCCACTCTCTCTCTCACTGGCCCCATTATTCATGAATGTGACATCACGTGGAGAGGATCAATGTGCTCTGTGGACATTTTGTTTATTTACCCTCATGTCCCCTCTCATTCTCGCTCCGCTTTTTCTCCAAAGACCATGTGGGGGTGCGGGGGCTTTGTGTTTGACCCAGATAAATTGCACCACACTTGTTTCATGCCTGTGTGGGAGAGCAGGATTGTGCACCCATGTGTAAATTTTTAGCAAAGTGATTATAAAAAAAATGCATATTTTGCTTTCAGGCCATTACCCAAATTTCCACTTGGTTCAGTCATTTTAAACATTATTCTACTGCTCAGGCCATATATTTGAATCATCATGATACAACATCTTTTCACAGCTAATTTAATATTTCTAAAAAAATAAATTAGGCTATATATATATATATATATATATATATATATATATATATATATATATATATATATATCTATATATATAATGATTTTACTACTCTTTCACAAGTGGGGCCCAGAAGAGTGAAATTCATTTATTTATGTATGTATTTACTGTATAATTTTGTGTTTATTTCCAGTTTTAATTGGTAAAAAACGAAAAAGATATATGCAGTTGGACATTTGGACTCTGCATATTGTGTTCAGTGTGCAAAACTTGCCATGAGGGGGCGTTGCAACATTTCACACAAACATTTCTCCATCATTTCATTTCAGGTTCAGGACTAGCATAGAAATAAAAGTAAAACGTAAAAGAAATTTTAAAAATTAAACATGAAGAAAATATTTTACATTTGATGACCCCAGTGTTGGGGGTAACCTACATTACATAATGAGATTGCTTTTTCAGGTAATTACTCAAGTAATGCATTACTTTTAAATTTACAACAAAATATCTGTTACTTTTTCAAAAAAGTAACGCAAGTTACTTTGTTTTCCCATGTAGGCTACTGACTGACAGCTCTCCTGTCGCCATGTTGAGAGAAATCGTGAGTTTAGTCATGAGGCGTTTTGTGCGCTGTGTAAACATGACGGTTATTGTAGTCTAGACAAAATGTGAGCAGGCATTTACAAAAACAGTAGTTTTTGAGAAGTCATTCCTCAACGTGAATAAAAACAGCAAAATGCAATCTCAGAATACTGCACAAACCTGCAATAATTAAACATATTAAATTAAACACATTTTTTGTATTTAATCTTACTTTATTAACCGATATCTTTGCTCCTGACCTGCTTCGATGACCAACTCAAGCAAAAATGACTTTAGATAAACATTACATTTGCGCCCTCTAATGTACAGACGTGAATTTGCATTTCCTTCAGCCTGAGGCATATTCATTTCACTTTTGGTGTGAAAGGGCCTTTACATTTGCCAAAAATAGAACTTTTTCGTTAAATTAAAACAAAACAAGCAAACCTAGCCCAGGTGACAGAAAGTAATGCAAAAGTAATGAAACGCATTACTTTCCATAAAAAAAGTAACTAAGTAATGCAATTAATTACTTTTTTAGGGAGTAAGGCAATATTGCAATGCATTACTTTTAAAAGTAACTTTCTCCAACACTGGATGACTTATTGTTTACATTTTTTTGTTTTTTAAAGTCTGACTCAATAATCAATAATCACAATAATCAGACTCACCACGAGTAACCAGAATTAAAATCTGATTTAGATTATGCAAATGTCTCAGCATGTGTAGCAAAAGGCTTAGCCAGATACACATTTTCTCTAAATGACGTTGGCGTACTGATGTCAACATGAAAACAACAAATCATTTGGGTGGAGAGCACAGTTTATGGTGGAGAGTTAGGAATGAGCCACCAAGTATCTAACTCACTGGACTTTTATTGTTGTTGCATCCAAACAATTATTTATAACAATTGCTAACCAGTTGTAATTGTACATACAAATACATGTTAAAGTGTTCCTTTAAGACAATATTTAACTCCTATGTAAGTCGGAGCATTTTTACTGCAACCGCATAGACTAACTAACACATTATGCAGAGTTGTCTGGTTACGTAGGGCTTATTAAAATTCGCTAATGGATCCAGCGTCAATGCCATCATTTCTCATGAAGTGAGAAACACAGAAACGGGTGGGAGGAGTGAGGTACAAGAAGAAATATGTAGAAGTGTGATTCTCATTTTCACATGCCAACTTATTGGCCCAAAACACAAAGGAAGTCACATGTGACACACAATGCCATGATCACACACACATGTGCCATATCAAGTGTTAATAAATCCTTAGGGGGAACTGAACAAATTAATGGGTGATTTTGTGTGTGTCCATGTGTGAGAAAATATGTCAGATATGTCCCTGATATATTTGTCATTATGGACCCCAGAGAGTAAAATGTGTTAGATAAGACTGAAGGCAATCTTGTTTAGTTATAATTGAATATAATTGGATAGTTATAATTGGATTGCACAAAATTACCTGGAGTAGCATCAGGATGGGGGATCAACAGGGCAATGTATTATTACTGAATCAACCAAATGATGAGCAACACTCCCTCCTTTACACTCTTGTGAAGTAAATCTTGTGTAAATTTCATCTTGAAGAGTCCCCTTAATCACATCAACCTTCTAGGATAAAGTATCCAGCAGCAATCCGGCCATGGTAAATTCCTTGGACTTAATGAAATTAATTTATGCTGAAAGCGCTGAAATTCAGGTTTTCTCTCACTGCTGCTTATTGTTATGCCATCTATGTGTGTGATTCAGGGAAAGTGATGCATCATCTTTGCAAAGTTTTCAGAAAACAAGGTCACCTTGGGTTAAATTTTCTGTGAGGACATATAAAGTCTGATGAATGCTCTTTCAATGACCGCTGACCATGAGACAGGCAATCGAAGTTTCTTTTCAAAATAAGGGTTGTTTGAATGGACAGATGAAGCATTCAAACACTATTTTCTCCTTGATCTAAAGACTCAAAGATGTGTTTGTGTAGGTGGACGAGGGTTGGACGCAAGCTGTTAACATAGCTGAATGACATTGAAACAGAGTGCAAACAAATAAAATATATCAAAAATAAGTGTACCATTAAATGCCACATTTGGTTATAGTAAATAATGTAAGAAAAATATGATCAGGATGATGATAATGAAGGTTATTTTCAGCTGGCAGAACAAAATGTGCACGTGAACTGATGTTCTTTACATTTAATCTTTCATTCAGATAACGTTATTCATGTAAAAATAAGTTATGTGAATCAATGTTTAGTGACTGAATGAGACTTAAAAATACAATTAAAAACTCAAGGGAATTAAGCTAAGAAAGGAAATGAGAGAGAGGCTCTGTGTGTGTGTTTGTGAGAGTTTATTTGCGTAAGCGAAAGATGGTAGGTGTCATTCACCATTGAGAAGCACTGACTGGACTGTAGTGAGTGTGGGTGTACTTCCGAACTGTTCTAATGCTTCACGTCCGCTTCAGCAAACACATGCACACTTTCTCACAAATGCAGGAACAAATCAGTCTTAGTAGAACAAATGATTCTTACTTCCACTGACAAGTCTATCGGAAAGTATAATCACTTGTTTTGATGGTAATAGAAATGTTCAGAACTGAGGGAATCATTTGTTCTCATTGCAAACAACCAGACTTAAGCACTTCAAAGTCCTGTTTTCCACCTCCATGTCCCTTGTATACAGTAAATCCGTGCTTTCCTGCTTGCTGTGGAATCAAAAGAGAGAAATAAGAATAATTTGAAAAATTAATTAAGCTATAAAATGTCTAGGGCTTTGTTCGTTATGTAAATGAATTTAGTTGAATTTCATACTCTAAAAAACGTATGTGAGTGAGTAAAGAGATAGGGACAGGTTGTGAGAATAAGAAAGAAAGAAAGTGTGTAAAAAATGTATATATCTTCCTCAATATGTGACAAATTGGGTAAACTATAAACTGATAAACTGGGCTAGTTGTCTCATTTTTTTCTGCAGGAAGAATAGATGTCATGGTGCCACTGTTGTCATGGTGACTAAATTAATTTTCTCTCATTTATTTAATTTAGTTTTCCTCCTTTTTTCATTAACACAACACCTAGTTCACTACATGCACAAGCACAAAATTTGGTTCTGTAGCGGTTCTTTGGGGTGGTTGAGGTGCTATAGCACCACTGCCATACAAAGAACCCGTTAAGCACCTGTATAGTTCTTTATAGGTTCTCTAAGGGTGCGTTCACACATGTAGTTCGGTTCGTTTGGTTCATTTGGTCCAGACCAAAGAAGAAAAAAAAACATTTAGTTCTGGTCCGATTAGCGTTCAGATCACCGAACCAAAAGATACCGAACCTTAAGGCATAGGGATACATTCACAACGTGATTGGTCGGATTTTATGACGTATTGCCAATTTTGAGACGGAACTTACCGAACATCCAAAACAATGCTGTTTACTGAAGTAAATGTGCTTGTTGTGTGTGCGTAGCCTGCATGTGATGGTATTTTGGCCTGCTGGGAACTCGCGAAGATACGGTGGCCGAGAGAGCTCAACGCGCTGCAAATGAGAAAACATCTTCATCAGTTTGACAACACATGCGCTGCAAACTCCACAACACTTACAAATAGTGAAACGCGCTGCAAATAAAGAAAACATCTTCATCAGTTTGACAACACATATGCGCTGCAAACTCCACAACACTTACAAATGGTGAAACGCGCTGCAAATAAAGAAAACATCTTCATCAGTTTGACAACACACGCGCTGCAAACTCCACATGTTTTCTTTATTTGCAGCGCGTTTCACTATTTGTAAGTGTTGTGGAGTTTGCAGCGCATGTGTTGTCAAACTGATGAAGATGTTTTCTTTATTTGCAGCGCGTTTTTCTTTTTGTAAGTGTTGTGGAGTTTGCAGCGCGTGTGTTGTCAAACTGATGAAGATGTTTTCTTTATTTGCAGCGCGTTTCACTATTTGTAAGTGTTGTGGAGTTTGCAGCGCGTGTGTTGTCAAACTGATGAAGATGTTTTCTTTATTTGCAGCGCGTTTCACTATTTGTAAGTGTTGTGGAGTTTGCAGCGCATGTGTTGTCAAACTGATGAAGATGTTTTCTTTATTTGCAGCGCGTTTTTCTTTTTGTAAGTGTTGTGGAGTTTGCAGCGCGTGTGTTGTCAAACTGATGAAGATGTTTTCTTTATTTGCAGCGCGTTTCACTATTTGTAAGTGTTGTGGAGTTTGCAGCGCGTGTGTTGTCAAACTGATGAAGATGTTTTCTTTATTTGCAGCGCGTTGAGCTCTCTCGGCCACCGTACGAAGAGCTTATAAAATGTGTAAAGTAGTCAAAACTGCGCCGGGAATCCCTCCGTCACACACACACTGCGTGGAGATGCGTCTGATGTCTGAGATGGGCAAACTCGCGACTATGACAAGAAAAACCGACATGCGTGAGGATTCTGTCCTTTTTAGGGTCTCTACTTCCTGTCTTTGGTCCGTGTTGCGTTCATATATCATACGAACCGCACCAGAGTTCGTTTGGAAGCGTTCACACATGTTCAAATGAACCGCACTAAGGGTGCTTTCACATTAGCACTTTTTTGTGCGCACCCGGGTTCGATTGACGTCAGAGTTCGGTACGTTTGGATGATGTGAACACGGTCTTCTGAACTCGGGTGCGCACCCGCGAACCGTACCCGAGTCCGCTTAAAAAGGGTGGTCTGGGGTGCGGTTCAAGTGAACTCCGGTAAGGTTCGCTTCTGATATGAATGCAAACGTACCAAATTGAGGAAGTGAACCGCTAGTAATGCCGTATTATTTGATAAAAATGTGTATTTGTGTGTGTGTTTCACTCACTTTCCCAACGAGCGTGACTGACGTGCTGCAAGCAGAGAGCTGTAGTGTAGCCTTTCTTATTTCTGCTCACCTTCCGTACTACGGAACAAAACCAACGGTTCAAAAACAAAAATATGAAAGTGAGGAGAGCAACGTTATGCATTTTGCCGCCTTCTCCTGCGCCGTCGTTACTAAGCAACGGAGTAAACAGCTGCTGGTTTGATGAAGCAAACGAACCGCGGGTCGGACCCAAATAATATAATGTGAACACAGTCCAGTGGGGGCAGGGGGAGGGGGGAGCAATCGAACTCGGGTTCGGTCCAGGCAATCGAACCAAGTGTGAATGCACCCTAACAGAGCAATCGCACTAGGGTTCGTTTTATTCGAACCAAACATGACAAGTGTGAACGCACCCTAATTCTCTCTCAGTCCCTTAGTTTAGTTAAGGAAACGATTAAAAAAAACAACAACAACATTAAAATACAGTGTATTTCCTGAAGATGACGTGGTTCTCAAACACAAGGCCCCTCTAGCCTATATTCCAGGAATGCAGGGTTGACCTCACAGAAAAGCATAAAAGTCATTCAAAACAGCTTTTGCCATTGTAGTTCATTTCCATTCATAACAAACATATGAGAGTGGAATAACATATCTAAAATCTAAGGAGGAGAATGGGGCGGATACTGAGAGCTGTCAGTTTCAGTTTAAATTATGTGGCAGGAGGAATGCAACTGAGGATGAGAGAAAGCTAAGGCATAGTGTTTGGCCGTAGTCTTTTAATGAATGTAAACGGATAGGAAGCTTGACAGGAGGTGTTTGTGAAGTCAGTTATACACTGAAATTATGTCACAAACGTCAATAAAAAGGCTTTATTAATTTATTAGGCTATATCTTGATGTTTTGTGATTGAAGCATTCTATAAGTAAAGTTTTCAATCAACTCTTATGGTTCTGCATATTTGAAAAAGGTGCTGTATATATAGCATCTTTAAAGAGGCACTTAAAGTAGTTCCACTATGATTACAAGCCAATGAATCACTTTTAGTGCAATTTAGCACTATAGGGTGGCAAAGGGCCAGAAAGTTTCCGGAAACTTTCCACAGGAACTTAACCTTGGAATTTTGGAAATATTCCAATTTGGAAACTTAACAGGAATTTATGGGAATTAATTGGAAATTTGGGGAAATTTATATAAATGTATAATATTTACATAAAAAGTATCATATAAAAACAAATATAAACATTTTGTTTGGTCATACCATAAAATAACAGTTATTTATTTTTCGCATTCAATTAAATCTAATTTAGTAAATATGTAAAATAAATATATTTTTATTGCAACAATTGTTATGTTATTTATTTCAGTGTCACATGATCCTTCAGAAATCATTCTAATATGCTGATTTGATACTCAGTTATTATCATTGTTGGAAACAGTTGTGCTGCTGAATATTTTTTGGAACTTGTAATACTATTTTCAGGATTCATTTATTAATAAAAAGTTAAAAAGAATAGAATTTATTCAAAATAGAAATCTTTTCTAACAATATCACTTTAATATCACTTTTATTTAACAATTTCACACATCTTAAAAGTAAAAAAAAATAAAATAAAAATTACCGACCTCAAATTGTGAACGGTAGTCTATATTATTACAAAAGATTCCTATTTTAAATAAATGCTTTTCTTTAAATTTTTATGCACAACTGTTTCCAACATGGATAACAGAATATCAAATTAGCATATTAGAATGATTTCTGAAGGATCATGTGACACTGAAGACTGGAGAAATGATGCTGAAAATTCAGCCTTGCATAACAGAAATAAATTATATTTGTATGTATATCAAAATAGAAAGCCATTATTTTAAAAATTGTAGTCATGTCAATATTACTGCTTTTTTCTGTATTTTTGATCAAATGTGCATGTTATGCACTGTAAAAAAAAATCAGAGTAAAATTTACAGTAAAAAAACGGCAGCTGTGGTTTCCAGAACTTTACCGTAAAAAATACAGTAGCAAAGTAAAAAAAAATCTGTTAAATTTACGGTAAAATAACGTATTTCATTAACTGATACAATGTTAATTTACCAACCTAATGAAGTACTAATATCTGTTTTGTACCTTTATAATACACTGACAGTCACCAAACACAGTGGTGATAAAAGTCACATGATGAATCAAAGTTCATCACAAGCAGCTTTTCCACAAGCTGAGAAGGACAACACTTACATATAGAAGGTGCACACAGTGTCATTCACACACTAAACACCATCATGGTAACATGCATGAAATTTTAAAAATGCAATAAACATCAATTTAACAACATTAGATGTAACATAAAACCCTAATGTATATAACTGATTACAAAAAAATGAGAAAAACTAAAAGGAAACAGAGTTATTTAAACGAAAATATATCAAATGTGAAGTGTCACGCAGGGAATTGTGGAAATGTCAATTTACATTTTTTCACTGTAAATTTTACAATGAATTGTTATTTTTCACTTCCAAAAACTGTGAATTTAACGTTATTTTACTGTAAAATTACATTAAATGTACCGTTAGATCTATTACAGTTATTCACCGTATATAGTACGGAAACTTTCTGTAAATCAATTGACAGTTTTTCACCGCAGCATTTTTACAGTCTTTTACTGTTAAAATCACGGTCATTTTTTACAGTGTGGACTGGGAGAATGCACAGTGCATGCAGGGGGTGTGGCCTCAATAGCCCTGCAGTAAGTAGTGTGCTGTGTGAATGTCAGGGTAAAAATTCAACTAAAATTGCATTAAATATGGTTGTTTTAACCAAAATTATGCTGCAAGATGTTCTTTTCAACTACATTTAAGTAAGCTAACCTGTTATTTTGCAAATTCCCTGTTTATTCAAATTCGCATATATTCCCGTTAATTCCCACATATTCCCGTTAATTCCCATGGAAAGTTTACAGCTTTGAAAATTCCCGGAATTTTGCAACCCTATTTAGCACCAATTTTGTTTAGAGTGTACTGAGCTGTTTGGAATGGAGGCATGATTGCAAATGTCAATCATGATTTCATCTCAATCTTGCATATGCAACAGAAAAATTAAATATAAATCACAAACAGACAGATCAGATCTCTCAGGTCAAATCACTGCAAATCATTTTTTGATATGTATACATTTTTTTTTAAAGAAAATTTCACCCATTTTCAGAGAAATGTTAATTAATCTAAACCTTGCTTTAAAGCCATCTGCATTCATCAATCAGGCTCCTACAGATCTTAATCAAGACATCACCTTTTCTATAGCTTACCGACAGCTTTGTCCAGATGAAGGACATATCTGAGATGGATTAAATGGAATGACCAGTATAGGTGACTCATAATCCCACTGGATAATAAGCACTGAACCCCCAATCACACACATGTCCTTCTGAGTCAAAAACATGCTAAACCTTCTTTAAATGAGTTACCAGAATACAAAGCAAAAAAACCTTGTCCATTTGCCATCGTGTGATTCTAATATTGGACTGTACAGCCTACTCTTCATATAAACAAGTCAATTCGCACAGGTTTAGATTTAGACTGAATATTGATGTGAAGCTCGAGATACTAAAATGAGGTGTGAGTTTAGTTGTAATGTAATTGACCGCACAAATACGTCAAGGCTCTGGTGTTAATGACTTTGCGTCACTAGGATATGTTAGCATCATTATTTGGTTCGTATTGGAGAACCAGCTTGCCCAAGCTTGTGTGAGCGGAGCGCGCCAACACTACAAATAAAGGAAAGCGCGCACCTGCGATCCTTTACAGCTCTGAGAAGAACCTGAACATCATCCTCCTGAATACCAGCTCGTCTCCGTGTATTTTAAAGGTATTTTTACTTCTTATTTCATACAGTTTTTTTTTAGATTTATAACAAAGTTACTGGTTTGGATTTTTATAAATAAAGTTTGATGCAGGTGAGTGGAGAGCAGTGGATCTGAGGATGTCCTGCAGTTGGTTGCTCGTGCTGTTCTCTCATGTGGTGCTGTTGCTCGCGTGTCCTGGACTCTCGCGCTGTGCGCTCGACTATCCATCATTCACAGTAAGTACCATGCTTAGTCAGCGACTCTTTTCAAAGGATATCCTTCGTTTATTAGACGGACTGAGATGAAAAAGTGAGTTTAGTAAAAAAAATTTTTTCAGGATTCTTTGATGAATATAAAGTTCAAACGAACAGCATTTATCTGAAATAGAAATCTTTTGTAACATTATAAATTTCTTCATGTCACTTTTGATCAATTTAATGCATCCTTGCTGAATTAGTCTTACTGAGCCCAAACTTTTGAATGTTAGTGTATAATGTTACAAAAGATTGACAATTATCTATTTCAGATAAATGCTGTTCTTTTGAACTTTCTATATATCAAAAAATCCTGAAAAAATTGGATTTATGAGGATCTAAGTTAGTTATTGTTTTCTTAAAACAAAATAAATAAAAAAAATATATATACATATATACTAATATATACAATTATTGTTTTCTTATTAAAAAAAAAAATATATATATATATATATATATATATATACACATATATACAATATTATACATATATACTAATATATACAATTATATATTTATTATTATAATATTTATTTGTATTATTGTTAATAAAAATACAAAATGTATAAATAAATAAAAATAATAAAAGTTTATAAATAAAAGTTGAAATAGTCATTTGAATATATATACACTATTATATATATTATAAATATTGTAATATTTTTTATTATTAATAAAAATACAAAATTTGTATAAAATAAAAAATAAATATAATGATAACGCCTTTAAAAATATTAAATGTATAAAATATTATTTAGAATAAATATTTTATACTATTATAAAAATATGATTTTTATAAAATGCTTAACAGCATAGTTATTATAATTTACTAAAACTAAAAAAACATTTTCTTTACTTGAAAGAAATGTTAACTGAAATAAAAATATAAAAAAATCTTTTTATTCAGTTGCCAACATTCCAAACTAATGTCCTAAAATTGAAATGTAAGCTACACACAATATATACCTCCATACATTCTCTATATATATATATATATATATATATATATATATATATATATATATATATATATATAAACAATTAATAAAAATGGCAAAAAACAAACAAAAATAAATTACTAAAGCTTTAACTACAATTAAAATGAAAACAGAAAATATAAAAATAAAAAAATTCAATTTATATATATGAAAATATATATAAGTGTAGTCATTACATATAACAATAATTTATCATTTTCGCAACTATTTTCAACATTGATAATAATAATAAATGTTTCTTGAGCAGCAAGTCAGCATATTAGAATGATTAATGATGCTAAAAAAAAAAATCAGTTTTGTCATCACGGGAATAAATTGGATTTTAAAATATGTTCAAATAGAAAACCACGATTATAAAACTGTAAAAATATTTCACAATATTACTGTTTTTACTGTATTTTGGATCAAATACATGAAAAGGCTTCCTTAATCGTTCCGATATAAAACTTCACATATAATATTTTAAATGATCTGCTTGATTAACTTGTTGGTGTAGGCCTATGTTGTTTCCAATTAACATCCTACCATTTATAGAACTATATACGTATATACCTATGTCAACCAATACAGGGAGAATGTATGGAGGTAGCTAGAATAAATCATGATTCCATTAAAACCTTAATGGTTTCTTTAATATGATATCTAACTGTTAAATATGCGCTCGAACGGAGGTTCAGTCATGTGTACACACTAAAAAACTACACATGCAGGTTCTCTCTCCCTCTCTCACATACACACACATGCTGGGTTTTCATGTTTTATGGGGACTTATGGGGACATAATGATTTTTATACTGTACAAACTGTATATTCTATCCCCTATCCCTAAACTTACCATCACAGAAAACTTTCTGCATTTTTACATTTCACTTATATGAATTATAAGCTGTTTGCGGGCCAAAAAATGTCCCCACAAGGACAAGAATTTTGGATATTGCCATCTCTATGGGGACATTTTGTGCCCATAAAGTCCCCCATTTACTAGGACCACACACACAGAGAGAGAGGCTACGCAACAATGAATTGGATTACATATAGACATTATGGCCTATACCACTCACTGATTTATTTTATTATTTTTAGTGTTTTGTGAGATCAGTTTTCAAAGCAGTACCCTGGTCATTTTCTTTTAGTTGTTTTTATCATTTTAATGATCATCACAGTCTGGAGTCTTTATGTTACTGAGTCATTCACATTAGTGAGTCAGACATTCATTTTCTGAGTTCTTGAACCATCCTGTTTGTGTGTTTTGTACAGGACAACAGCGACCCCCAGTCTGAGCACTATGACAAACGAAACAACGATATCGATTATGACAGTTTCATCGGCCTGATGGGCAGGAGGAGTGCAGGTGAGACACAAAGAGACTAAATGATATGAATTATGAAATTTGCTTTGAATAGTATTAAACATTCACAAGACTGAATAGTTCATGCAATCATTATTTACTGATCTTCATGAAGAACTATTCCATAGAGGTCAAGGGGATTTTAATGTTGGTTTTATTATTCATTTTTATTTATACAGGAACAAATCGTGACATGAGTTCACAATTTAGACGTAAGTTTCCATGTTTATCATTATCTTGCTTCAGTGTTATCCTAATATTAATTAAAGCCACATGTCAGAGACTGATAAGACCTTTGTTTCTTTGGTCCTTTCGTAGCTAACATGAATGACATTTTTGTTGGACTGTTGGGACGGAGAAACATTGTGTCTGGTAAGAGATTAATGAATAGTGGTCAATATGATTAGCTGAAAGAGTGAATGGGGAATAAGGGATTGCATTAATTAATTATTGTCTATATTAATGTCACCATATACAAACGAATCTATATACCATGTGTGTAACAGCTGAAATTTGCACAATGCTGAATAAGTGACTACAGGACAAACAGTGCAGAGAATACACTGACCTCTAGTGGCTACTATGGAGATTTATAGAAAATTATAATTATTATTTATTTATTTTGGATCAGCTATTCCTGCTTGGAGAAGAGAGCGGAGAGGCAGCATTTTCTCAAAAGAAAAAAGGCTAAGGTGAGAATTTGCAAGTTTCGTTACAGAGTAATCATTGGGGTGAGTTGATGAATTGCAGGTCAATCCGCAGTAAAAGTTAATTTTTCAGAGGTTTCTGTGTAATTGTATTGCTTGTTTTTTTTTTTTTTTATGAAGGTTTTGCTGTGGTGTATGAAGCCTGATCTCATCTGTCCAGAACTCACTATGGAATTATACCATTCTGAAGAAAAAAACTTTCTTTGTAAGATAACTGGGCTGTATGCTTTTTTGTTTATTGTCAAAGTGCATTCATTCTAGTATTTATTCTTTTTAAGTAGGATAAGAATTCTTACATCGAACCCCCTTACTGTTTCCGAGTAATCTCAAACCAGAAAAAAAGGATATTTTGTTTCAAGGAATGACAACAATTTTGTGTTGATTGGACAGATACAGGAAGATTGAAGAATATATGAGCCACACACTGTAAATGTTCTTGCTTATACCTTATTCATTTTAACATATGCTTACTTAAAGTGCTGTAAAATATACCCACCCACAAATATTTTATTTCTTTATTTATTCATAGAGAAATCTACACAAAAAACAGTGTAATGCAAAATAAGTCTTTATTTAATATGCTGGTTAATGTTCCTCATTGAATTATTCCTGTCACACATTTGCCTCACACACTCTTTTATAAATAAAAGATTGTTGTGAAAGAACTGTACAGGATTCCCTTTGTACATAAAAGACCCCACTGAAAAGAAAAAAAAAAAAAACCCAGAAGAAAAAACAACAACATACTTTTGGATTAAAGACAAGGGCATGAAACGCATCAATTCAGAAATGCAAATTCGCATTAACAAGATTGGAAAGGCCATTTGCATCTTCCTGCTGGTTTTGATGTTAGCACTATGAAAGGTTCTGATGCATTTGTGACAAGTTGAGTTCCCTCTTCGTTATATAATCCACTACACATATCCCAAATTGCAGAAGCAAATATGGACCTTCTTTGTCAACACACTTTCGCAAAACACTTTGCTCAATGTAATGTCTACAAAGAAAACTCTTCTCCTTTTAAGATTTGCATTTCATTGTTGTGTTGAGGATCTGAAAAAGGAAAATGGAATGTTTACAAAGGATTTTTAGCAAATGAGCTTTTCTGAGGAAGATCATCAACACACTAGGGAAGTAGGAGGAGTACATCCAAACATTTCTTAGCTGACTGCTTGTTAAAATAATGGAAATAAAAAATAAAAAAAACAATTAGATCATACTTGAAGTGAGTGGTGCAAATTCGAGTGCTTTTCCTTTAAATCAACAGAACACCACAGAACATAATTCAAACCATACTGAAGACTCACTAATAAGTAAAGCTTGTTCATGTTTAGTCAAAACCCATAATCATTCCCTTAACAACTTCAAGATGTACCCAGAATTTCATTAAACAGTAAAATAAGGATAATTATACGAAGAATGTATATATGCTCGTTTGATCAATTCACTTAAAAACCATTAAATTCTACAAATGCAAAAGTGATGTTGTGCTGGAAGTGGTCAAAAAGCAACAGTGATTTGTATTAAAATAAAACTCATTTCCACTTCAAATAAGTTTATTCATTCAAATAAACTTTATTTGAAATCCATCATAATTGTGGCAGTTTAAGTTACTAAGCAGTGCACAGTCAAAATGTTTGCCAGTGCAGATTCTTCATTACTTTCTTCTGCAGCCTCTGCTTTAACTCTCAGCTTTATCTCAAATCCTATCATTCTTGAATATAAAGTCAATGTGAATAACATACACTTTTAGTGTGCATTATTTTAAAATGAACATTTACCAACACCAGCACATTTAAAAGGCATAGTTCAAAAAATAATAATAAAAAACTGTCATTTACTCAGCCTGATGTCTTTTCAAACATGTATGACTTGTGGAACAAAAAATAAGATATTTTGAAGAATATTTTTGGACTAAAAAAAAAAAAAAAATTACATTATCTTCTTTTGTTTAACAGAAGAAAGGAAGTCACACAGGTTTGGAGCAACATGAGAGTGAACAAATGACAGAATTTTTCTCTTTAAGTATAGCATACATCACAATAATTTTCACTACTCTGGCTGCATCAGTTGTAAAATCAGCATATTTAATCTCGCACACAGACTGCTGTAGTAGTCACTAGCGGTGTGAAACGACACAAAACCAAACAATCCTAGATAAACAAAAACCTTCACAGTCATACTCCAGTCAATTAAATAAAGCATTATATGGTCTGAAAAATCCAGTAATTCATAACCTGCATGCTTCACAGTGTGTTACAATACGCCATTCATTTATCAAGACCAAAATTCCCACTAGCATGGAGAAAGTGTACTTAAGCAGTCATATCTTCCTTTGTTTCTTCCCTATAGGAACTATTGGGCCAGCCAACAGGATCTTAATGTTGTACTAATCTGTATTCTGAACTTCAAGAGAAGGGTGTCAACTGAAGGAATACAACCTGGTTAATCTTTATACTGATGTAATCTTAGGTGAAGAAGTGTGTACATATTCAAATTTGGCAAGCTATTGTAGGTTGTGTGGAGAAAACAAGGCTGGAGCTTGAATGTTTGCAAGCCATAAAAACTACAATATAACCTGCTCTGTGTTCAAATATCGCCTAAACTCAACACAAACGCAGTCCAGGGACATATGGAAATGCATAATTTCTCTGGATCAGAGCAGAGGCACTAATTCAAGGGAATGAGCAAATGAAAGGAAAATCAAGGCCCCTTTTTTATGGAATTGCTGTTAAATCATACATGGTGGTGTGCTTATGATTGCACAGTGCAGAGCAAACACACAATCCATATTTTTATATACATGTATATAAAAAAAAACCAAATGAATGCTAAATATAAATACAGCCTTTCTTACCTCATGTAATTATACTGTTAAGGCAGGCTCATACACTAAATGAATCACATCCCAAGAACCGTAAACATGTCTTAACCTTAATTTCATACAATTCTGCACCGTCATATATATTTAAACATTCGCATCCAAATGCATTATTAAAAGGAACACCCTTTCAAACTGTACCAGTTCATTAAATCAGACAAACATGTCATGCACACATTTCTGTGGCATAATATAGGATACATTTAAAGACATTATCCAAACAAAAAGGTAAAGCCATCCCAAAACGAGTTTTATTGGAAGAAGATTTTAAATGTTTTGTTGTTGTTGTTTTGTTTTTTAAATCTTATGCAAAAAGCTGCTATGAGTTTTCATTAAGTTCAGGGGATTGTTTTTCTCCTTCATGTGCTTCTACCTCCAGCTTTTGCTCCGAGTCTCCGGTTTCCACTTTGTTTGGGACTGGGGCACTGAAGTCTTGTATGACTTTGGGTTCAGGGGCCTGATAGCGGTATTTGTAGCCAAAGGCACGCAAGTGGTAAGTGTAGTATTCCAGCAGGTACATGTGTGACGCATCCACATAGTGGAAAGAAACAGCCAGGTCTGAGCAACACTGTGGACCCTGAGAGAGACAGAGAGAAAGAATTATGCAAATGAATATATAAATATTCATTTACTTATTTGTTGTGAAACACAAATGATAATGTACTTATCACTCTTTTTCAGAAAATCTAATGAATGGGGGCTGTAGCTTTCAATATGATTGAAACGCACCATAAAAATTATAAAAGAAAATAAATCAGATTGATTCAGTTTTGAAAAAAAAAAAAAAAAAAAAGTTTAAATTTGCAATTATGCAAATCGACTTACAATAGTAGTTGCAGCATTTACCAGCCAACTGCACTGATAGATTTTTAGTGAATAAAGACTTCAGTCGGTTCTCAGAAGACTTGGAATATAGATCACAATTCAAATGGACTACTTTTATGGTGCTTTTGCATCCTTTTTTAAGATAGTGCTTAAAGTAAAATGCTGCCAGCGCAGATGTACTCGATAGACTTTGAACTGTGCCAAAACAAACTCACGCTCACTTAGGCAACTGACACAGGGATTTGAAGAGCACATAGTCAATGTTCTTCTGAGTCATTCATCTGAACAGGATGTATATAAAGGGTCATAATCACACCCTCAGGGTGCGTTAAATGCAAATGTTGACAGACTGAAGACTGATTTTTTTCACCTTTGCTTCCCTGTCTACATAGACAGCATCTTAATGGAAATTTCATAAAAGACTGATCTGAAACACAAAGGTGTTCTTTCGAACACAAAGATCTTTTTTCGTATTGTGCCGTACATCTAAGATAAACAGATTATCGGAGAAAAAAAAAAAAAGTAGTAATCTTGGTTATATCCATCGGTTGTAGACTTGATGGAGGCAGATCTGAATGCAAATTTGCTGTCGATTGTAAAAAAGGGGCAGGGTTTATAAGTGGAATTGGAATGGAATGGAATCAGTAGAATTTCAAAAACACTGTTTGGAAGTTAGTCGGGCTGACACCAACAACAAATGTCTAACCAATCAGCATTAGGGCGTATGACGGTCGAGGGGAAAGAACGAGCAAGAGGAAGATTTGAATATAAGAAAAAAAACTGCAGAACAAGAGAGGATGAGACAATACAAAAGCTCAAAAGAGGATCACTGGAATGAAGGTTTATGACTGGGCAATTTCTTTAGGACCCGTGTTAATAATAGAAAAGCTTTTTTTTTGCTAAGCGGGAAGACCTGAAAACAGATGCTGCTTTGATTCCACTTCTCATGTGAGTAACACTGGGTTTTGATTGTCTGGAGCTGCTGTGCTGTTGGCAACTAACAAACACTTTGTATTTACTCTCGTGTACTGTACGTTCATTTTTTTGTGCTTCCTTGTCGTTCATTCATCAACTGCGCTTTATTTTTTGTGAAACATTTTGTTGCATGTCAGCTGTGATAAACAGACATCCACTTGCATTACATGTGTAACAGAGGCCAAATAGTGAGAGTTTTACAGTTAAAGCACTGCACACTGATGACTGTTAGATAATGCGATGTTTGGCATCGTTAGTCCACTCGCCTCGCCTGTCAGCAGCGGACAGGCTGGGGTTCGAGACCGACTCAGAGTGTAAGTTTTGGAGGCGGAGCAATGAACAGAGGGGTGGGTTTGTTTGGGTTGATTTCAAATATCAACTATGTCCAACAGTCTTCAAAATCTACTGATCCCACCTTTAGGTGGACTAAATGATTTGAGAAGTCTGGCATCACCAGAGAGATGTCTGTCATTTCCATGATACTCCAAGCAAAAAAAAAAAAAGATGATGATGGCACTAATTGGAGCATGTGATGCTGTATAATTAGGCAGTTAGCAAGATTTTGAAGAAGAATTCAGACTCACCTGCACAATGGGGTAATAACAGTAGTTCCAATACCAGAAAGTCTTGGGAAATGTGCCAGTGAGATGGGAGTCGGGTACAAAAGGATGGAATGTCTCTCTTTGTAAGCTGTCTCGGGAGTCTCCTGCCACAACGCCTACCTTCTCTAAACACTGACCCATAGCTAAGTCCTCCACTGAGGTAGTGTGAGTACACACTTTGGTGCGAAAGCCCTCCACAAACCTCTTCAGAGCCTCTTTGCTGAGCACGTAGCCAGCACCGCCACTCATGTAACCCTGTTTTACGTACGGCTTAAACCGCCGGCCAAAATAAATGGGGTCCTCTGGAGAGTAGCTGCCCAGAATCCAGCGCAAGTTATCGACGATCACATAGGTATCATCGTCCGCTTTGAGGAACCAGTCCGCTTCGTCCCCGTGCTTCTCCAAGACATAGTGGAAAGCACGTATCGTTTTCCAGTACAGCTGATCCCGACCTTCCTTGGTGTTTAGGCCAACCGTGGGAAAATCGGGGTCATCCACAGAGCTTACGAAGACCACAATGTTGCAGTGGCGACTCCATGTGGCTTTTACGTGTCGAGCTTTTTTCTCGAGGTTATTAGGGCCAGTCATAACCCAACACAGAATGCGTACACGTTTATAGAGAGCATCTGCCAGTTTGCCATCCTCACCTACAAGAGAGTCAAATATTACTCAGAAAAATACATGTAACTGATGAAAATTAAATGCTATAATGACAAGAATTTTTTGAATGAGCATGTATAGCAAATTAATGACAAATGAATTTGTTAAACTGCAGCTCAACTGTACATGCTGAATAAAATGTGAGTAAAATATTTAGTCTTAAATGTGAATAAATTATATCCGTTCACCATATAAAGTGATTGTGTCTCTTCAGAAGGCTTGGATTAATATGATAAATTCATATGGATTATGTTATTTACACGTTAGTGTCAACATTTTTAATTGAGTTGACCTTCAATGGAGGAACAGAAATCTTGCAGGTTTCATTAAAAATACTAATTGTATTTTTCGAGGATGAACAAAAGTCATCAGCAACAAGGGTGAGGCAATTATAACAAAATGTTTTTTTAAGGTGAACTAACCCTTTTAAAATTAACTAGTCAAAGCAAAAGTTTTTTTTTTTTTTAAATGTTGATAAACATTGAAGAAATTGTTTTGTATAAAGCATAAAATATCATCTTATACTTAGATTGTCAACTACTTACGCATAAAATTCAGCATATGGCCATAAACAGATTATTGGGATAGTTTAGTAATAACCAGCAGGCGATAAGACATTTCTGTAAACTTTAACAAGGACAAAACATTAGATGCAAGCCCAAAATCAGAGCAAAGTCCATCTCTCTAGGGAGAAAACACAGATACGCCAAAAAGACTTTCTCACATAGAGGGCTTGGTATACAAACAACTGACTTAACGCTCAAATGGAACAGCTTAACTGGTTGCTCAATGTCAGGGTGTGAGGTTATATCCACAAATCATATCAATAAAAGGGCCGAATTGCTGCATACATCACCTGGCTCAACCTGTCTAACACACCTCTTCTGGGAATGCTTTCACTGTTATTACAGTGACTGACTAAAATAAAATAAATTCCTAAATTAAAGCCCCCCCTGTGGTGAAAATCAAATTTTTAATGTTGTTTATATGTCTATGTGGTGTTTTTAATATGCTTTAAGACAAAGCATTTGCAAATTCATAAGTCAACACCTTTACTGAGTATTTGATGTTTGAAACTGCATTAAACCAAAAACCTGTGGTTTGAAATCGTGTTTGTGGCATCACAGACTACCTTGTAACTAATCACAACAACGTGCTCGCAGGCTTTGGCATATCATTAACTATGACTGCTCTGAAGCAGTAAAGTCTTGAGAGAACCCAGATTATCCCGGTAAATTTTCTGTTGATATGAAAGATTGTATAGATTTATCAATATAGTGAGTCTATTACGATGTTATGATGAACTATAAGCCTTTTTCCACTGACGTTCTGAGTTGTTCAAAGCGTTTCTAAGGATACTAATTGTTAGAAGGCAGCTGTCTGACTCTGAGATGAAGAACGGGAACGTGTGTGTAACATTAGCAACACATTATAAGC
The DNA here is from genome assembly GCF_024489055.1 of Chanodichthys erythropterus. Classification (NCBI taxonomy): domain Eukaryota; kingdom Metazoa; phylum Chordata; class Actinopteri; order Cypriniformes; family Xenocyprididae; genus Chanodichthys; species Chanodichthys erythropterus. Next base: position 25,525,872 of record NC_090241.1, read on the forward strand.
CGTTTGATAACGTAGTCAAGCAAAAGGCTAAACATATTAATTCATATTAATGACAGAACCGTCGCAAGGGCTGTGCCAAGTGTGCGAGCGCATAGGGCCTCGTGCCAAAGTAAAGTGACAGCTGACTTGAAGTAAAGCCAATAAAGTTCTTGTTTTTGTCCTTCGAAATACTTTAATACTATAAAACATAGCTGAAACAATATTGCTCTGAGCGTGTGCGTGTGACCGTGATTCGTGTGCATATTCAGTCAGTGTGTCCACGCACGCAAGTTCTAAGAGAGCTATTCAGTCCATTATAAATTCTGATTTTGGCCACCTCTGGAATGGATCAAACCATAGATATTAGCCTACCTGATAACTTCAAGTAAATACGCTGGGAATCCGTGCTCGTTCAAGGATGTGCATTTATTTCATGTAGCCACCACAACACAAACAACAAATTGCCTTGTCGTCATTGCAGCAACAGTAGAATCTCCGAGCTTGCGCGATTGAGTGGAGGCGGGGCTAATTTGCATATTTATTGATCTGTGTAGGCCCTATATTAAATTAGGCAAGAGTGTAGAGTTACATTCAAGCTATTTTAAGGCATGAAGATTTTTTTTCACTTGAATTATTTTTAAAATGTCATTTTGGTGATCAAAGATGAGTTTTAAGAGATAAAATATTTGACTACAGGGGGACTTTAAATATTTACTAAAACTTTGTGGATAAAATCTGACAACTTTTTTCTTTTCTTCTTTTTTTTTTTTTTTTTTTTTTTAAATTAGAATGACTGTCAGTAACAAGCTGATGATCCATTTCCATATTCTGGTTTGCAATGAAACAATGCAAAACAAGTTAAACCGCTTGTACAGGTGAAATGAGAGGGCACAAGGAACTGAATTCGTTCAGTTCCATTTAAACTATTCCAATCAGATAAACACAATTGCCTTACAATAAATATGCTTAGAGGAGAAAAAAAAAGTGAAGATGTAAATAAGACATTCAAATTCATTTGTGTTATTAACCTTACAGTTTACCTGGAAACTCACTTCAGGATGTTCCAAACCTGTTCTAAATCCGCCTTGACTTGTTCACATTTATTTTTTGCATACAATTTGTAACAAACCATGAGTAAGGCTGATATTCTGCCGGTCATCTTCTTTTAAGTTTCACATACAAAAATCATACATGTCTGGATTGTTTCTGAGCGAATGGTCTATATGATTTGCTCATCATAAGAGCCTTGTTTTTATTTGCAACATCTCCATTAGTTTCTACAGTGTATTTACCTGTATGGTGCGGATGATTGAGGTTGAAGAGAGCAGACCTCTCCTTTTTCCAGTTCTTGTTTTCTTCTTCTATCATCTGCAGTAAGCTTTTCTCGTGGGTCTCGCGCTCATGAGACGCAAAGTTCCGCGTGAACCCCACTTGACTCAGGAGCAGGTACAGGCTGCACGTGCCCACCAGAAAGCCCACGTAGAACGCGGAGCGCGCACCGAGAGCTTTCATGACGAGCTCTATATGTAGAGACTCTCACCTTAGTGTGACTATTGAGAACACAAACAGAGACATAATGAAGACTAACTAGAGAAAGCAGAGGGGCGGCGCATGGTTATTTTTAAAAATCATATTTCATCAAATAAAACGGAAGATAGGCGCGTTAAGTCCGCGTGACAGCAGCTCTCTGACTGATATGACCAACAACGTAGCTTTAGAGCGACATACGTCGTCATACCAGGATACTCATGACAGCTGAGTGATGACCCATTCTACTGAACTCATTTCATTAAGAAAATTACTACAAGTGTAAACTGTCAGGCGTTAAATAATTACTCTCTAGCAAACAATCAATTTGTCTTGTGTACTCCTGGCAAATTGATTTAGTCACTGAAATTAACATAGGGCTTGTTTAGTAGCATAGTAGTCGTCAACAAAGGGCCACAAGACAACACATTAAGTTATATTAAAGTAAACTTAATAGCTGTTAAAAATAAAGTCACAATACAACATGTGAACTGACATACTCAATTGTTGCTTTTGTTATTATTGAAGAACTTACAACTTCTGTATTCATGAAATTAATTCAAGTGTCAATCTATTGACACTTTTTTATTTCTGATCATAAAAAAAGTTTCAAAACATGTAACGTTGGCTTTGTCATGATTACAGCAGGAGTACCACAGGAAATATCTTAGCCTACATGCGGAATAATACGGTTAGGAAACACTGTCACAATCTTACCAGACAGCTGATTTCCTCCACACCAGAAGTAAAAAAAACTGGAAGATTCGGCTCAGAGGCCATTTCGGTCCAAGTCACAGAGCTAGCATGACAGTAAAGCTATGGATTTCAACTTAAATCCAAGAAATCTGACAGCCTAACCAGGTACATCGGATCCAAAATCATATCCTAGCTATTTTCTGACCCATGCAAATGTGGGTTGATAGATAATATTGCGCTTTACTTGAAGCTAACTAGCAACGTGCTTCCTATCTTCCTATGTTAACTGAATGTTCACCAAGTAACGTTAAAGCCGAGAGGTGTGGGGGCGGTTCAATTCCGTATTAGCCAGCCTCTTTAAGAGCGACTCCCTGTCAGTCTTTGTTTTGTGGATAGTGACACACACTTATCCCACTAAATTGTGTTGCTTTTATTTAAAAAAAAAAAAAAAACTAACTCAATATTTTCGACTACACCATTCTGGAAAAGTAAACACTTGATCAACTGCGAACTGTGAACTGTTCTCGTCACAACTAATGCAGGACATACGAAAGCGCATTTGATTGGATGGATCCCCTGTCGATCTTCTGCTAAACGATTATGTCATTTGAACGGAGGGTTATGATTGGGCCACATGTACCCAATTGCGGAACACGTTTCAGCAACGAAAGCACACAGAATAAAAATAGTCACGCCAAAAAGAAAAGTATTAAAAAGATTAATTCTTGTTACCTGCAACTACGCCTAGCATAGCCGGTGTAGTAATCGAGGGAAGGGTCGAAGGGTGTCAAATTACAGAAGTATTTTTTATAACCTAAAACCAATTAAATCAAGAAGTATATAAACAAATTCCAACTTATAATGTGAAAGGTGTCAGTAATGTGGGTCTTTATTTTTAAGTTATTTTAGTTAATTTAATTGCCACTTTATACTTCATTTTATAATATTATAAAACGATTAAGCCTACGTCGTGTTATTTATTTTATATTTATATCCGTATACTATCAGGCATTTTCCTGATAAAACTGACAATAAAATTGTGAACAGAATGAAACAGGCTTTTTGTCTCCATGCACAGAAGACACTGATTTGTTAGATGTGACAAATAAACTAGTAAATTGAGAACTTCAACGCTATTAAACAATTTTAAACATGAATTAATTGAATATATATTTATAGTAGACCACATCATGTTGTACATAGTAATGCAATGAATGTATTTTCAACAGGTTGATGAGATTAAACGTTTCCTCAGTAGTACAAAATGTACAGTTGTGCATTTCATGAAGTTTGAAAACCTAAAGCTGATGTAAGCTATTTTTCTGACCCACTAAAAATGTCTTAAATGGTTAGTTCACCCAAAAATGAAAATTCTGCCATTTATTACTCACCCTCATGTCGTTCATAAGACCTTCGTTCATCTTCGGAACACAAATTAAGATATTTCGATTAAATCCGATGACACAGTGAGGCCTCTATAGACAGCAATGACATTTCCTCTCTCAAGATTCAAGGTAGGCAACTAAAAAGATCTTTAAAACAGTTCATACCTTAATATTATAAAGTGACAAGAATACTTTTTGTGCACCAAAAAAACAAAACGACTTTTCAACAATATAGCGATGGGCTGATTTCAAAACACTGCTTCAGAGCTTTACGAATCAAATCAGTCATTCGGATCTCCTATCAAACGGCTAAACTGCTGAAATCACGTGACTTTGGCGCTCTGAATCACTGATTTGCTTTGATTCGAAGCAGTGTTTTGAAATTGGCCCATCACTAGATATTGTTGAAAAGTCGTTATTTAGTTTTTTTGGTGCACAAAAAGTATTCTGGTCACTTTATAATATTAAGATAGATCCACTGAACTCAAATGAACTGTTTTAAATATCTTTATAGTACCTTTATGGATCTTGAGAGTTTCAATGGCATTGCTCTCAATAGAGGCCTCACTGGGCCATCGGATTTAATCAAAACATCTTAATTTGTGTTCCGAAGATGAATGAAGGTCTTACGGGTGTAGAACGACATGAGGGTGAGTAATAAATGACATTATTTTCATTGTTGGCTGAACCCTTTAAATTTACTTGCAAGGCCCCATTGTTTAAACAAACAAGTAGCCGCGCTGCAAATGTACGCAATGACAGAGATCGGCCACTAAGTTCTCTGATTGTTTAGCACTCGCGAGCCGTGTTTTTTTTTTAATTCATCCAGCTCACTGCCCTCCATTGGGACTACCACAGAGAGACTGTGTGATGTCTCAGGACGTAAATATTTCAGGTACTGGTATCTGTCAGATACTAAAAGAAACGATGAATTTCTTATAGCAGCTTTAACCACTGCCATTCCCTCACAAAAAGTGTGCTTACGTTAGAAATTAGAAACTGTCTTCGTATCAACAAACAAATCAAATGGTGTAGCAACATTATTAACAATCGACCAAACTATGATGATCATTCGAAGCATTTACAACAAAAAGAGCCCTTATCTGCAGGGGACATGGAAGCAGTGGCTAAATGCAGAAGATTCCCAATGTTTGGCAATAGTTTTTGTTCAATTTCCAAACTAAGTCTGGACCTTATAAATGCAAGACTTAAATCTTTTGAAGGCTGGTTGTAGAAAAACAGACTTGTCAAAAACATGAATTAAGACTAAAATGAATCTGTACACTGAATAGTTTGCTTAGTGCATGGCTAGAGTTTGTTAAAGAAACTAGCTGTAGGTGTTTTCCAAAAAGTCAATGGGAAAAAATGGGAAAGGACTTTGAAAATAACCGTTTCAATTTGCATTACAGTGATTCTGCTCGGTGAAGCTCCATATTGCACATATCAATCATCAACAGCATTTCTTGTATCCAGATTTTCTTGACATTCAAAAGCAGCCAAGTCAAACAAAGTCCCTGTTTGACCAGTGATGACAGCATGTTGGTCCAGACTGTCTTTTCAAAATAAACTTTGACATGAACGCTCACTGATGTTTTGTCTGCATGTGTGAGAGGAGCAAGGTCTGTTTTACAGACTGTCACACACAGACATAAAGTGCAACACAACTGAAATGTGAAGTATATTTGTATATTTAAAAAAAAAAAGAAAATCCAAAACTGAAAACAGGCATGATACAGTATAAACAACTTACAGATGCTCATACAGGGTATTTAGAATTCACGGGTGTGGACTGAACCCTTTACAGGGCTCACATGACTTAAACAGTCTGAGAGAACAGTTTGGTTGCCATGCACACTCTAAAGTGACAACCAGGTAGCTTAAAGTTCGGAGTTCAGAGAACGCTCGCTGCCCTTCTTCACGTTAACTGTGCTTAAGGAAATAGCTCAAAAGTCTGTTTCATCAGAATCACTGTTTCCTGTGGACTGGCTCTCATCCTGTTTTTCTCCCCAGACAAATTTGTAGTTATTCTCCAACTCTTGCTGTCTCTTCTGCTCTTTATACACCTCCTCTGTACCTCCCGTCTGCACACAAAGAGAGTGAACATCAATTATTTACCTGTTGAATCAGTGTCAGAAACAAGGGATGAAAAAGGCAAACATGCGCTAAATGTGTAAGGGGAATTTATATTAAAGGGTTCACGTCATCATTTTCTTAATTATTTACACTCATAATGATAATGATTTTTGTATCTAAAAGAGTCATAAATGTACTTGCCACCCTCTGTCTGCACCTTATATTTTTTTGCTGATTTGCCACTAATGGCCTTCCAGTATTTACTGTACTTGTGAACTAAGGGTTTGCTGTTGAGTCCAACATTTTAACTTATTACACTGTTCACAAAACAATCCTTGCTGAAATGTACTAGTCAGACCGAAATGATCAGTTTCTGTATTTTTTAAAGGTGCTAAAGAGGATGTTTTGTTTTATACATTTTTGCAATATTACTTGAAACTGTCTTTACTAACTGATAAAAGACTATTTATTAGGTGCACTGAAAGTAATAATATTAATATACATCATCTGTGCACGAGGTAGGGCCTTAAAAACATCAGCCAATCGTTTACACGTTCATTGCGTAAACGATTGGCCCTCTGGCTTGTCGATCACTGCCGTGACGTTCCTTGTGAGAGACGAGAGCGGCTGCGCGCTCCAGTAACTTTCCACACTCCACAGGCGCCGCATGCGATGTTTTTGTCCGGAGACAGGAGTAACAACTGCAGATTATGAGTTAACTGCGGTGAGTCCGACATAATGAATCCAAAAAACACGATACAGCGAATGCCGGTGGTAAACACTCATGTTCCAATACTCGTGCACGAGTTTTGGGAGGCGTTCCCTCGAAATGAGCTGTGAAGGAGGGGGGCTATTCTTACGCATGCGCTCATTTCAAAAACTCAGTAACAGTCTTTGGATTCTCAGTCGACGAAAAAATCCTCTCTATCACCATTAAAGGGGTCACAAACTGCATTTTTTAAAAAACATTTTATACATTGCCTCAAATGCACTTATAATGTTATAATTTGCACATCAATAATTGTCACAACTTAGAAATAAAAGGCCATTTTCTTACTGATTTTAGCCTTCTGATTTGAACGCTCTGTTGGATGTGGCGTGTCTTCTGTGAGACTTCAGTGTAAATGCCCACTGCTATGAATGGCTAACATCTTTGAATATGAAGTATTACATGTGGAACTCTCTTGAATTTTTTTTACTACTTTTTTAACTAATACAGCTGTCGAGATTAACGAATAGTAAAAATTGTTGATTATAGCATTAAATTTAGATCTACTCCCGTCGCAAGAAGGGTTGCAGCAATGAGCATTGACAGACATGTCTGTTGAGTGCATGAATGCAGTCATCTTGTCATTGCAACTTGATTTCTGCATCCTCATTAATAATTTCATCATAACTAACAGAGCAAACAGGAACTTAGAAGTCCAGAAGTCTGTTACTGATAAACTCATGCTGTGTGATTGACAGCTCTAGCTATTATAAAGGGAGGGTTCTTTGATCGCTTTCTGTATATAATTTAATCACAAATTAAATAACAGATTATTTTCTTACTAAGAGAAACAATGTAAAGTTGACCATTTAGTCACTGGCTTGATTTAGTGACACAAACAGCATTAAACGTTTTTGAGACAAAGAACACCTGACATGAATCATTAAATATCAGAAATCACTGATCACAGATTAGGCATTAGAATTAACAGTTACTTACATGTGGCATTGCTGTCAGCTCTATATCTTACAGTAAAAGTCTTAAGGTGATGAAACAATGGGCAACTTTTTGAGCAATGTTGCCGAACGATGTTGCTTGGGCACTTTCCCATTGAGAATGGGCAACAAATTTCTATCTGGATATTTTAGATTGAAATCTGTTGCCTATTCTTAATGTGAAAGTGCCCAAGCAACATTAAAAAGTTGCCTGCATCTCATCACCTTTACAGAGAGCCTGCGCCGAAATTGCAACTGATTTACCAATAAATCCACAGTGAAATGTACTAAACAAACAAACATGGTTTGAAAGTGACTTCTGTGCGAGCTGTGCTTCATGCACCGCTACACTATTGACCTTATGTCCTCTTTAACTTGTGACTAGATAGAGAACTTGAAGGTGTTGCTTTTTACATGCTTCTTGTGTACAGATTCATACCAGAAGATTGATGAGAAGCTCTCTAAATGATTTTGTATCCTCCTCGGTGAGCCACTGGTCTCCTGCTTCCTCTGCTGTTTTACGGGTTAAAATCTTCACCTCAATCTTTCCTGAAAAACAGGCCCAAAATCCTTAGTCATTATCGACATAGGTTAATCTAAACAATTATACTGTTTTACACAAACAGAAACAAAATTACTATTTTTCATGCGCACACAGTCAATAGAAGAAATAAGTAATGATAGAAATGATGCATGCAGAAATGGTAATGAAGGCTGTGGGATGTGGGAAAGACAAATGAAGTGCTGTCATATTCCTAAATCTACACATTCAGGCTGAACATCTTCTCCAAAACCAGAAAACTGGAGCAATGGCCACCACCCTGTACTGACAAAATTGAGTGCACACTAAACTTATAATGTTGTTTTCTTTCAAAGCCTTTTGTAAGGCAAAAAAAGACCTCCTTGAATTTCTCTACAGCCACGCAAAAGCCAGCATCAAGGGAAAAACAAAATCACTGGCATCTATGAAGATCATGAAGTCTAGAAGTTCCTTAATCTTGAATAGTGAAATGGAATCAAAGAGAAGACAATCAGATAAAAGTTGATTATTTGAGGGAATAAACAAGTTACTGAAAAAAAACTTCTTTCCTGTTCCAGTTTGTACTATTCTTATCAATGTCTGAAACTTTGTATTACTAGCACTCCTCATGTTAATTGCCTCTAAGATGAATTGTTTCTTGTATTCCTCATTTGTAAGTCACTTTGCTAAATGAATAAATGTAAATGTACTCAGAGCAAAGACCAGGCAGAAGAATAGTTCAAGATTTCAGAATGAAAGATAAAGTCTTCGCTCCACTCACACAGACACACACAAGGGAATAAGAATACTTTAGATGTGTGTGTTAGTGTGATCCGGCCTACCTTCGGCCTTGATGCCGGCTCTCTCTAGCTGCTCTTTGACCACTTCCTGAATCTGCTGCCACTGGGGGTCGCCCTCGCCCAGTTCCTTCACCTTCACACCCCCCTCATCATCATCATCATCGTTGCCCCCGGTAACCGCTCCTGCAGCCACACCTCCGCCCACCTTATACTTAGTCACCCTGACTTTTACCTGCTCGCCACTGCTGCCCGCTTGGGCTTGGGTGATGAGAGACAAAGGGAAGGGGAGGTTACCGCGGACACAGCGGAAAATTCCCCCTCCCCACTTAATTTCTTACTATAGTCTCTCTCTAACAACATCAATGGCCAAGTTAGAGTTGCACAACAGTATGACACGGGGTAGTATTAGTGTTAGTGGTGACAATGATTTCATCATGAATATAAAATATACAGTGGCCCCAAAAAATATTTGGACCATGGTTGGTTGAAAATAAGTTAACAGATATATGCTACTGTTCAAAAGTTTGGGTTATTAATATTACAAAAGATTTCTATTTCAAATAAATGCGGTTCTATTGAATTTCTATTAATCAAATAATCCTGAAATTTTTTTTTTTTTTTTTACAAAAATATTATTATATATTATTATTATTATTAATATATGTTTACACACTGATAATAATAAATGTTTCATAAGCACCAAATCAACATATTATAATGATATCTGAAGGATCATGTGACAAGACTGGAGTAATGATGCTGAAAATGTAACTTTGCATCACAGGAATAAATTACATTTTAAAACAGATTAAAACAGAAATTAGTTACTTTAAATTGAAATAATATTTCACGATATTTTTACTGTATTTTAGATCAAATAAATGCAGTCTTGAGAAGATACTTCTTTCAAAAACAAAGAACATCTTACTGAGTCTAAACTTTTGAACAGTGGTGGATCATTAAAAATAAAAATATTTTGCATCTAATAACTTAAGCAGTAAAAAGCAGATAAATTAAAAGTGAAGTGAGAAGATCTAGTGTCATTCATTTGCTGATGACTATTTTTGGAGCCAGTGTATAATGCATATATATGCATCAGGCACACATTTATAGACATTATACTATACATAAATAGTATAATATGCTCATAAGCAGATTATATGAATGCCTGGGATGCAAAGGCGAAAGTTACAAGCAATTTATGAGTTGATGAGCCATCCATTCTACCATCTGTTCATTCATGCACCTGTTCACTCAACATCCATTCCCTATATTTACCTGGTGTTTTGGGAACCGGGTTTGGGCTGTCAGGAGAAGGGCCTCCTTCTGTCTTGTGCGGCGAGTTTGTGCTTTTATGCATATCTGTATTTTTATCTGAGTCTGGTTCACTCTCATGTTCAGTCTTGTCTTCAAGACGGTCCAGAAGTTTCCCCAGTGTGTTCTCTAGAGTTTGCGTAGCCTGAGAGCGATCAAACTCACCCTTAAGACCTTCATTCTCTAACTCCTGCTGGGCCTAGGAGATAAGAAAGATGAAAAAGCGTATTTTCACTGCCAAATCTTTTGGCTGATCTGTACATACAGGCTGTAACAGTAATAACTCTTACTTCCTCTATGATGTTGTCAAACTCCTTCTGCATTTCTTCTTTTATCTCATCTATCTTGGAGGAGGGAACGGACAGATCTGCCATCTCATCCTCAAACTCCTTCAGCAATCTTTCATCCTCATCCCCTTCCTCTACCTCCACCTCCAGCTCCGGTCCTGCTGTCCTCTCCTTTCTTTTCTCTTCATCCTCCTCCTCCTCCTCCTCTTCTCTCTTATGCGATGATTGTTGGCTCTCTTTTTCCAACTCAGCTTTCCTGTTCTGAAAATAGAGCACAGAAGTTAGAGAAGGCTTTTAACTTGACACAGTGACTTAGAAACATTTTATGGCAGAAAATTGAAAAACATTTAATGCCATAGGCAGGATTTTTCACATTACCAAACAAGGAGTTATTGGGCAATACTCTTCAAATTGCTAGATTGTTGGCTGAAAGTCTGTGTCCAGATTCAAAAATATTCACCTTCTGGTTGCTCTCTCTGAGGTGTTGTACAAACTTCATGAGGTCTGCAGGGTCTGTGATGATTTTAAAATTAAACTTTTCCTCCCCAAATACTGAACAGAAAGAGAAAGATGACCACAGAGTAAGTGAGGGAGGTGCATAGATGGTATAACTTTTTTGTTCAACACAAATTACTTTAACAAGGTCCATTTAAACTTTGAATAATTGTCTTACTGTCATTTTCGTGCAATTGGCTGTCCTGAGGCTCCTGATGGGTCTGTAAAACAGTTGTAAAACATGGTAAAGATCAGTACCCCTCAAAAGGTTCATTAAACAGGTGTAAAAGCAACAGAAAGTATATATGGTTCACAACAGGATTGAGAATATAGTAAAGAGGTGCTTTAAATGAGGCTGTACCTCTGAGTCAGGAGTGCTTGACTCTGTGCTTGCTGGTTTGGTCACTCCGTCCCAGAAGTCCTTGTCCTCTGGCTCTTCACTCACCGAGTCCCCTTCAGCTACTTCAGCCTCTGTTAACACACAACATGCACACACAGATATTATACTGTTTGAATGCTGAGCAGAAGCTGCTAATTATGGAAGCCCGTTTCCGCCACTAAAAAAAAAAAAAAACGCCACTTAAAAAAAAAAAAAAAAAGCCACCAAAAAAAAAAAAAAAAAGATTAATTGCGACTTTTTATCTCAGAATTGCGAGTTATAAAGTCAGAATTCTGAGATATAAAGTCGCAATTGCGTGATATAAAGTCAGAATTCTGAGATATAAAGTCGCAATTGCGAGTTATAAAGTCAGAATTCTGAGATATAAAGTCGCAATTGCGAGTTATAAAGTCAGAATTCTGGGATATAAAGTCGCAATTGCGTGATATAAAGTCAGAATTCTGAGATATAAAGTCGCAATTGCGTGTTATAAAGTCAGAATTCTGAGATATAAAGTCGCAATTGCGAGATATAAAGTCAGAATTCTGAGATATAAAGTCGCAATTGCGAGTTATAAAGTCAGAATTCTGGGATATAAAGTCGCAATTGCGTGATATAAAGTCAGAATTCTGAGATATAAAGTCGCAATTGCGTGTTATAAAGTCAGAATTCTGAGATATAAAGTCGCAATTGCGAGATATAAAGTCAGAATTCTGAGATATAAAGTCGCAATTGCGTGATATAAAGTCAGAATTCTGAGATATAAAGTCGCAATTGCGAGTTATAAAGTCAGAATTCTGAGATATAAAGTCGCAATTGCGAGTTATAAAGTCAGAATTCTGGGATATAAAGTCGCAATTGCGTGATATAAAGTCAGAATTCTGAGATATAAAGTCGCAATTGCGAGTTATAAAGTCAGAATTCTGGGATATAAAGTCGCAATTGCGTGATATAAAGTCAGAATTCTGAGATATAAAGTCGCAATTGCGAGTTATAAAGTCAGAATTCTGGGATATAAAGTCGCAATTGCGTGATATAAAGTCAGAATTCTGGGATATAAAGTCGCAATTGCGAGTTATAAAGTCAGAATTCTGGGATATAAAGTCGCAATTGCGAGTTATAAAGTCAGAATTCTGGGATATAAAGTCGCAATTGCGTGATATAAAGTCAGAATTCTGACTTTATTTCTCGCAATTGCGACTTTATATCTCAGAATTCTGACTTTTTCTCACTACTGTGAAACGTTATTTCTCACAGTTCTTACTTTGCTTGCGTTTCCTTTCATTGCGATTGACCATCAGGATTACTATGGAAGCCCGTTTCCGCCACTAAAAAAAATAAAAAAAAAATAATGGAAGCCCGTTTCCGCCACTAAAAAAAAAAAAAAAAAAAACCCCACTTAACAAAAAAAAAAAAAAAACCCACTAAAAAAAAAAAAAAAGATTAATTGCGACTTTTTATCTCAGAATTGCGAGTTATAAAGTCAGAATTCTGAGATATAAAGTCGCAATTGCGTGATATAAAGTCAGAATTCTGAGATATAAAGTCGCAATTGCGAGTTATAAAGTCAGAATTCTGAGATATAAAGTCGCAATTGCGAGTTATAAAGTCAGAATTCTGAGATATAAAGTCGCAATTGCGAGTTATAAAGTCAGAATTCTGAGATATAAAGTCGCAATTGCGAGTTATAAAGTCAGAATTCTGAGATAAAAAGTCGCAATTGCGAGTTATAAAGTCAGAATTCTGAGATATAAAGTCGCAATTGCGTGATATAAAGTCAGAATTCTGACTTTATTTCTCGCAATTGCGACTTTATATCTCAGAATTCTGACTTTTTCTCACTACTGTGAAACGTTATTTCTCACAGTTCTTACTTTGCTTGCTTTTCCTTTCATTGCGACTGACCATCAGGATTACTGCTTTGTTATTATTATACATTAAATAGAGGACATCATAAAGGATTATTTCTAGCGCCGATTTACCAATAAAGAAATATTGAATTTACTGGAGGAGACACATATAGATTAGTCTCCGGACATATGCATTACGCAGGAATATGCATATAGAATGTTTCCACGGTAACCTTGTACACAGCGTTTCAAGGAGTAAAAACAGCTTTTACTGCCATCTAGTGGGCTTAATACTAAAACAACCAATACCTATCATGTTTCATTAACTTTGCAACTCAAGGGTAGAAATAGAATCATGCAATTCTGCAAATTACAGTCGAGGTATTTGGACAATAAAAGTTGCTTTTAACAGAATGGATACACTAATGAATTTTACACGATAATAACAATATCATAATAATCATAAGAAGAAGAAGAATCAGCTGTGGCGGAGGCGCAATAAATCAGACAAAGCTGAAGTGGCACATTTTAATACATCCAACAGCTTCAGACTTCACGGCAGCACGTCTATCGTTGGATGCACTGTTACAGACAGAGATACTGACCATCAGTTAATTGCGAGAAAAAAAGTCAGAATTCTGACTTTTTATCACGCAATTGCGACTTTATATCTCAGAATTCTGACTTTTATCACGCAATTGCGACTTTATATCTCAGAATTCTGACTTTTTATCACGCAATTGCGACTTTATATCTCAGAATTCTGACTTTATAACTCGCAATTGCGACTTTATATCTCAGAATTCTGACTTTATAACTCGCAATTGCGACTTTATATCTCAGAATTCTGACTTTATAACTCGCAATTGCGACTTTATATCTCAGAATTCTGACTTTATAACTCGCAATTGCGACTTTATATCTCAGAATTCTGACTTTATAACTCGCAATTGCGACTTTATATCTCAGAATTCTGACTTTATAACTCGCAATTGCGACTTTATATCTCAGAATTCTGACTTTTTATCACGCAATTGCGACTTTATATCTCAGAATTCTGACTTTTTATCACGCAATTGCGACTTTATATCTCAGAATTCTGACTTTTTATCACGCAATTGCGACTTTATATCTCAGAATTCTGACTTTATAACTCGCAATTGCGACTTTATATCTCAGAATTCTGACTTTTTATCACGCAATTGCGACTTTATATCTCAAAATTCTGACTTTATAACTCGCAATTGCGACTTTATATCTCAGAATTCTGACTTTATAACTCGCAATTGCGACTTTATATCTCAGAATTCTGACTTTATAACTCGCAATTGCGACTTTATATCTCAGAATTCTGACTTTATAACTCGCAATTGCGACTTTATATCTCAGATTTCTGACTTTTTATCACGCAATTGCGACTTTATATCTCAGAATTCTGACTTTATAACTCGCAATTCTGAGATAAAAAGTCGCAATTAATCTTTTTTTTTTTTTTTTAGTTTTTTTTTTTTTTTTTTTTTTTTAAGTGGCGTTTTTTTTTTTTTTTTAGTGGCGGAAACGGGCTTCCATAGGATTACTGCTTTGTTATTATTATACATTAAATAGAGGACATCATAAAGGATTATTTTTAGCGCCGATTTACCAATAAAGAAATATTGAATTTACTGGATGAGACACATATAGATTAGTCTCCGGACATATGCATTACGCAGGAATATGCATATAGAATGTTTCCACGGTAACCTTGTACACAGCGTTTCAAGGAGAAAAAACAGCTTTTACTGCCATCTAGTGGGCTTAATACTAAAACAACCAATACCTATCATGTTTCATTAACTTTGCAACTCAAGGGTAGAATCATGCAATTCTGCAAATTACAGTCGAGGTATTTGGACAATAAAAGTTGTTTTTAACAGAATGGATACACTAATGAATTTTACACGATAATAACAATATCATAATAATCATAAGAAGAAGAAGAATCAGCTGTGGCGGAGGCGCAATAAATCAGACAAAGCTGAAGTGGAACATTTTAATACATCCAACAGCTTCAGACTTCACGGCAGCACGGCTATCGTTGGATGCACTGTTACAGACAGAGATACTGACCATCAGTTAATTGCGAGAAAAAAAAAGTCAGAATTCTGACTTTTTATCACGCAATTGCGACTTTATATCTCAGAATTCTGACTTTTTATCACGCAATTGCGACTTTATATCTCAGAATTCTGACTTTTTATCACGCAATTGCGACTTTATATCTCAGAATTCTGACTTTATAACTCGCAATTGCGACTTTATATCTCAGAATTCTGACTTTATAACTCGCAATTGCGACTTTATATCTCAGAATTCTGACTTTATAACTCGCAATTGCGACTTTATATCTCAGAATTCTGACTTTTTATCACGCAATTGCGACTTTATATCTCAGAATTCTGACTTTTTATCACGCAATTGCGACTTTATATCTCAGAATTCTGACTTTTTATCACGCAATTGCGACTTTATATCTCAGAATTCTGACTTTTTATCAAGCAATTGCGACTTTATATCTCAGAATTCTGACTTTTTATCACGCAATTGCGACTTTATATCTCAGAATTCTGACTTTTTATCACGCAATTGCGACTTTATATCTCAGAATTCTGACTTTTTATCACGCAATTGCGACTTTATATCTCAGAATTCTGACTTTATAACTCGCAATTCTGAGATAAAAAGTCGCAATTCATCTTTTTTTTTTTAGTGGCTTTTTTTTTTTTTTTTTTTTAAGTGGCGTTTTTTTTTTTTTTAGTGGCGGAAACGTATGGAAGCCCGTTTCCGCCACTAAAAAAAAAAAAAAACCCCACTTAAAAAAAAAAAAAAAAAAAGCCACTAAAAAAAAAAAAAAAAAGATTAATTGCGACTTTTTATCTCAGAATTGCGAGTTATAAAGTCAGAATTCTGAGATATAAAGTCGCAATTGCGTGATATAAAGTCAGAATTCTGAGATATAAAGTCGCAATTGCGTGATAAAAAGTCAGAATTCTGAGATATAAAGTCGCAATTGCGAGTTATAAAGTCAGAATTCTGAGATATAAAGTCGCAATTGCGAGTTATAAAGTCAGAATTCTGAGATATAAAGTCGCAATTGCGAGTTATAAAGTCAGAATTCTGAGATATAAAGTCGCAATTGCGAGTTATAAAGTCAGAATTCTGAGATAAAAAGTCGCAATTGCGAGTTATAAAGTCAGAATTCTGAGATATAAAGTCGCAATTGCGTGATATAAAGTCAGAATTCTGACTTTATTTCTCGCAATTGCGACTTTATATCTCAGAATTCTGACTTTTTCTCACTACTGTGAAACGTTATTTCTCACAGTTCTTTCTTTGCTTGCGTTTCCTTTCATTGCGACTGACCATCAGGATTACTGCTTTGTTATTATTATACATTAAATAGAGGACATCATAAAGGATTATTTCTAGCGCCGATTTACCAATAAAGAAATATTGAATTTACTGGAGGAGACACATATAGATTAGTCTCCGGACATATGCATTACGCAGGAATATGCATATAGAATGTTTCCACGGTAACCTTGTACACAGCGTTTCAAGGAGAAAAAACAGCTTTTACTGCCATCTAGTGGGCTTAATACTAAAACAACCAATACCTATCATGTTTCATTAACTTTGCAACTCAAGGGTAGAAATAGAATCATGCAATTCTGCAAATTACAGTCGAGGTATTTGGACAATAAAAGTTGTTTTTAACAGAATGGATACACTAATGAATTTTACACGATAATAACAATATCATAATAATCATAAGAAGAAGAAGAATCAGCTGTGGCGGAGGCGCAATAAATCAGACAAAGCTGAAGTGGCACATTTTAATACATCCAACAGCTTCAGACTTCACTGCAGCTCGTCTATCGTTGGATGCGCTGTTACAGACAGAGATACTGACCATCAGTTAATTGCGAGAAAAAAAGTCAGAATTCTGACTTTTTATCACGCAATTGCGACTTTATATCTCAGAATTCTGACTTTTTATCACGCAATTGCGACTTTATATCTCAGAATTCTGACTTTTTATCACGCAATTGCGACTTTATATCTCAGAATTCTGACTTTTTATCACGCAATTGCGACTTTATATCTCAGAATTCTGACTTTTTATCACGCAATTGCGACTTTATATCTCAGAATTCTGACTTTTTATCACGCAATTGCGACTTTATATCTCAGAATTCTGACTTTATAACTCGCAATTGCGACTTTATATCTCAGAATTCTGACTTTATAACTCGCAATTGCGACTTTATATCTCAGAATTCTGACTTTATAACTCGCAATTGCGACTTTATATCTCAGAATTCTGACTTTATAACTCGCAATTGCGACTTTATATCTCAGAATTCTGACTTTTTATCACGCAATTGCGACTTTATATCTCAGAATTCTGACTTTATAACTCGCAATTCTGAGATAAAAAGTCGCAATTAATCTTTTTTTTTTTTTTTTTAGTGGCTTTTTTTTTTTTTTTTTTTTAAGTGGCGTTTTTTTTTTTTTTTTAGTGGCGGAAACGGGCTTCCATAGAAACGGGCTTCCATAGCTAATGAAGCAAAATGAGAGAGCTAAAAAAAAAAAAAATAATAAAAAAAAGTGAGAATGGAAGCAAAACCAAGACTGAAGAAGACATATCTGGAGGAAAGATACAAACTAAATATACACTAAATGCATAAACAAGCATACATCAGCCGTTTTACTAAAAGATGAGGATTTGAAAATGAACATTATAATATGCCACGTACACTGTAAAGTTTCAGAAGTGACAAACGCATTTAAATGCAGGAGTGAAACCACTAAATTATCGTTCTGTGTGAGTATGGAACATGACTCACTCCCAAAATTGCGATGATTGAAAACAAGGTAGAAGTTCTGGCATCATGTTTGAAATGTGCTATTTTTGACAAAAGTAATATTACAGTGACCAAAGACTTATGTTCTGCAATTTTAACTAAACAAGTTTTAGTTAAAAAAGGAGTTTAACGAGTTTACCGAGGTGTCATGTTTTGTTTGTTTGTAAGGCTGCTTCGCAGAGCATGCTCTTGAAGTGTTGCCATGTCGACTTATTAAGTGTTTTTGAGCTTGTTGTTTGGTTTTGGTTTATAAAGCAATCATGTTTATGGGGATATTAAAGTGGGCAGGTGTGGGTAACAATATTTTGGTCTTATTTGGCATTTAGATTTATCACGGTTTATTATGGGCTTGCTCTTGTTTGCCGTTTTGCTAGCAAGATCTGGCAACACGAATGAGTCAAAGCAAGTTGTAACTCTTTCCCCGTGGTTTTCTTGCACCGCACACAGAAGAGAGTCATGTCTCTGATGCATGTATAATTAAGTCATTAACAACTAGTTGTTCAGTTAGGCTCTGTACACACACTGCACAGAAGTTTTGTAAATGCGGTTGTCAGTCACTACCTGCATTTTAATTCCTGTAAATCACTGAACTGTGCGTGTACAGAACAGGATTAAGCACTAAAAGGTGAACTGAAAACCAAATTTAACTGCAGTGTGTATGTGGCCTATCAGAAGAGATTAGGGATGAGCATTTTGAGTAATTTTGTAGTTAGTATGTCAAATACTATAACATGGTAATTCTTAAATAGTTTTGCTTCAGGAACCCAAAGGGGTCAGACTACAGGGTTGCATCCATGTGTGTTATTATATTTTTATTGTTTCACATGTTCTTATTCTGTAGTGCTATGTTCAGGCTGCCGGCAGATCGGATTTTTCCAGAAAAAAACAGATATTTTAAGGTAGACTGTCCACACTATTAATTGCAAGTGATCAAATAAGATTTGTGTCCATACATAACCACTGTATCTGCATGGGTTGCTTTGGTAATGACGTAGGCATACCCACGTTTTCAAAACGGATGCAGGAAAAATGGAGGTGCATTATATCTCGCTCTCCACGTTAAGAGTGATGCAAAAGACAATTTGAGCAGCCAGAGTGTCCAGACTGAGACACATCTATAAAAATTTAATTTGAATCACATTTCAAAACAACTCCAAATGTGGTTTCATGTGTTTTTTTGCAGTCCAGGCTTTCAAAAACCCATCTGGATAAAATCTGGATATGCAAAAAATCTGATTTTTGCTGGCAGTCTGAACATGGCCTAAGATACTGAAAGCACATGGCATCACGTCTGACTGCCTAAAAGTGCACCGAGTTGCAACTGCATGATTTATGGTTAAAAGGGTGTTGTGGATGATCTAAGTAAAATTAGCCCGAGTCAGTGCCTTGATGCTAACCTTTGGTTTCTGACTCTGAAACTGGATGCTCATCTGAATGGACTGCAGGGTCCTCATCTGTTTTTTCATCCTGCAATCCTTTGTTCTTGTCATCTTTGGACAGAATTTCATCCAGGTTCTTGAGCTCCTCCGAGATCTGCTCCACTTTACGTTTAGTGTCAGCTAAGTACAGACAATGAAGGAGAGAGAATGATACAAAGAGAGATGTCAGTGTGCTAAAAATAATGCATCAGTTAGAGAACCGAGTATTATTAATTCTAGGCTGATTGCATCTCTGTAGATCTCATCTAACAGGACATCACTTGTGCACTAGGGACATCTTCCATGAGTAGTGTAATGAGTGATAAGAAAAATTCAAGTCGTCAAAATCAGACTACTTCTAATGTCTGATTATGCTTCTGAAGAATTCCTTATACCTGACTGCTTTCTTTGTAAGCAAGACAAAGCCACTTGGCACAATGTTCTTCTAGTCTACAGCAATATGAAATGTTGAAACTGGCAACTGTTATAATGAACTGAGTTACAGTAGGCTGGGCTTTACCTGCTCTCATAGCAATCCAAATCCTATTATTGTAATCATGTAGGCCCCCAAATTGTAATTAACAAATGATTATAGGTCATCTCTCTTAGATATAAAACCGCTGTGCTGGATCAAGGGTTGAGGGATATATCTTAAAAAATATCTATCTCAGTATGACTTATACTTCTCCCGATTCACATTTCAAAGTTTATTTTGATATTTAAAAGGTGTTTTTGTTCTAACCATTACTAAACAGTAAAAGAATTCAAATAGATTAAAAATGCACAGTACAGTCAAAATCTTTTCGAAAATAAAACGAATGAATGAATCAATGAATGTTTTTCCTGAAAAAACATATATAAAAATTATATGGAATAATTGATTAATTACATTTTTTTTAAATCATTTTCATTTATATGCAATAATTTAACAATAAACACTCTGATTGTGTTATGAAAACATCTTAATGTCTCATAATCGTGCAGGACAACTAGGAAGGATTGTGAAACCAGCCTAATGACACACTCTTGTCGGCCAAATAAAAAGCAAATCAATATTATTGCAACATTCACATTCACATGTCTATGACTATGACAAGGCCCTGATAGAGGTTAAAAAAACAGAACCTCTCGTACTTACAGACTTGAGCCTTGACATAGTCCATATACTGCTGGGCACTGAGAGCAGGTTGGCACACAATGCCTTGTGGCTTGGCAGTGGAAGGTGGCCGCAGGAGGGGGTGCTGGCAGGTACGAGAGGTGTGTACTGTCAAGACGTAGCGGCAGGACTGAGGTTCATCTACCCGTGCAATATAATCACTAGAGCCCTCCTCACACACAAACTTTAAAAAAATTACAGGAAAAAAAATGAGTTGTGAATTGTGAAATATTGTTATACTTTAAAATAATTCAATTTTAAAACTTTTTAAAATATAACTAAACAAATCAGAATTTTCAGCAGCCATTACTCCAGTCTTCAGTGTCACATGATACAGTACATGATCCTTCAGAAATCATTCTAATATGCTGATTTGGTACTCAAGTGACATTTCTTATTATTGTCAATGTTAAAGAGAGTTGTGCTGTTTAATCTTTTTGTGGAAACCTTGATACATTAAATATAATTTTTTATTAAACAATATAAAAGTCTTTACTGTCTTCTTTGATCAATTTAATGCACCATTTTACAAACAATGTAT
This sequence comes from Chanodichthys erythropterus, assembly GCF_024489055.1. Lineage (NCBI taxonomy): Eukaryota > Metazoa > Chordata > Actinopteri > Cypriniformes > Xenocyprididae > Chanodichthys > Chanodichthys erythropterus. The sequence continues at coordinate 25,546,903 of NC_090241.1, forward strand.
ACTGTAGTATTAAGATTAGTCTTAACTGAATAACAAGACAAAACAGTTCATTATTGTCCACATGTATTGTGTTTTCAGACTGACTACAATAGTGAACTCTTAATACATTTTTCTCTAAGGCCTGGAAATAGAAGGTGGTGTGTGTGTGTGTGTGTGTGTGTGTGTGTGTGTGTGTGTGTGTGTGTGTGTGTGTGTGTGTGTGTGTAGTCTTACTCTGACTTCCGTCTCTCTGGGATTGCCATTCAAGTCACATTTAGAGCCATTGACATATGACTGACTATGATACCTCTTCAGTTTATGCTGCTTAGATGCCTAAAAAGAGAAAACACATCAGCAAATATAAATAAATAAAAAATATATTATTTTTTTTATCCATATATATCTCAATTACAGAAATATATATAGACAATTACTACAACTGCATTTTCAGAGATGTGAGTTAGTTCGTAATATTGCTCCCAGTATTGCTAATATTAATTATCAGCTATAAATAGAAAATAATTACTGGTAGTATCGGAATTCCTAATTCCTCGTTTTCTGACACTTTCAAAAGATTGAGACATGAGACAAGTAAAAAAAAAAAAAAAGTTAACAAATTAAGCACATTAACCTTTGGCCTTACCTTGGCAGTTTCATTGGTCCAGTCGAACTCTGAATCATAATATCCCAAAAAGAGCACATCTCCCTTGATCTCTGAATCTATAATCACAAACATAGTTACGTATATTATATACATCTATTGAAAATGAAGTTTAAATACACAATATAGACTACACATTATCCTGCAAACCTTAAAGGGATAGTTCTGTCATCATTTACTCACCCTAAACAGTTGATGGACCCCACTGACTTCTATAGTTTTTTTTTGTTTTGTTTTTTTGTACATACTGTTTGGTTTCCCATATTCTTTAAAATATCTTTTGTGTTCAGCAGAAGAATTTTATACAGGTTTGGAACAGAGTAAATGATGACAGAATTTATGTTGGGGTGAACTAACCCTTTAAATCCTAAGGGAAAAAAAAAAAAAAAAAAATCACCCAGGCTTTCTTTTTTTCCCCCATTAAAAATAACAAGGTGATATCAGGCAGTACATCCATTTTATTAAAGTCAATTAGACGTTGCAAAACATAATTTAGATATAATTTTTAATAAAGATACCTGACATGACTTAACATACCTTCCAAGTGATATTGCCTGATGTGCTGGCCATAGCAGAACTCATAAGTCCACCAGTCTTTGGTCTATAAACAGAACAAAACAAATAAGTTTCAAGTCATGTATTGTAGTTTTTATCATTTGCTATTTATGTAAAATAGAAAATGGCAGTCATTTATTCATCATTTACAAAAACATGGACACTACAAAGGTGCTTTTTTCTAAATCTCTATTAGTGATAGATCAGTGTCAGTTGGTGCATTTATTCAGTGTGTAAATCACTGTAACAGAATTTGAGGCCTTGTCAACCTTAATCAGGCATGGTGCAGTCTGCATGGGCTTGAGGAGGTCAGGGACTCCTAGGCCACTGTAGCCCTGCATGTCAGGCTCTGATACCGGGTCCTGATGGAATCGCACTGCCTGAGCTGGCAAACGACACTCATACAGCTGCTTGTATTTGTTAGAGACCAACATCACATCTTCCATCTAAAAACAGGAACAGAAAGATGACAGAAACAGAGAAAAGGAATTAGAAAAGAAGAACCAGGGAGAGGTGTGAACACAGTTTACACTACATTTCCACCATATTGATTTCCACCATAGTTATAATTATGCTAATTCTATAGCAGGGGTTTTCAATCTTTTAAATGCCACAGACCCACATATATTATTATCCTCATTCGAAGGATCCCCATCTTAAAGTCTGAAAGGCATCTATATAGTTTACTGCATAAAGACCCAATTTATTTTATTACATAAGTTACATTATTACTTTTTTCTGCTCATAGTACTGTATTGATTACTCATTTAATATTCACTCATTTATTTACTTAGGTATTTGATCTTTTTTTTTTTTTTTTTTTTGATTATGTAATTATTTTCACCTTATTTTTATTACTATTCTGTAAAGATTCACACAGTCCCCCTCTATCACTCCCTTACGGCCACCACGGGGTCCCGGACTATAGTACCTGGAAACCCCTGATCCACATCATACCTGTGGAGGCACAGTCTAACAACCTCCTGTCACACAGCTAATTCCCCACTCGTTACTTAACCAGCTTTTCTGTATTGGACTAGTAGATACTTAGTAGAAACCCCTATTACATATGCTTTAATGTCTTATACGTCAAGCTATGCATAAAAATAACAGCTGTCTGTAGCAAATAAGCTGCTAGCTGCATCCCTGACCAAAACAAGCTTACCTGTCCCATAATAACAGGGTCGGGCAGAATCTGTATTCCATATTTCATTTCATTTAATTCTTCTAAATTCAAAAAAGCAAAAACGGACAGGAGACATGTTAAGAAAAAAAGATATAATCCTCTTAACCACTTAATCAAGGAGGAAGCCATAGTTCTCTCATATCGCAAACTAGCGTTGTCAAACGATTTGTTATTTGGTGCATGTCAATATGCGCCAAGGAACGTGGATTGGACAACGTTGTTGAAAACTGACACATGATTGGTTATTAACAACGTCAGTCATGTTTAGAACGTGTGTTCATTGGATCACGTTCGCTAATAGACACCCACCAGCCACGAAATTGACTTCCATTGGACCCGCCGAGTAAATGCAAATTGATGTAATGTTAAGCTTCGAACTCATGAGGTCGCTGTGGAGCATGTGAGAACAGAACCCACAGTCAGTCGCACAACGTTGTTTTAGTTCTCTCACTCAATCAAAGCATTCTCTGTCATTATCATCAATATATTTTTGATAAATAGTATCTTTTTGCGATAATACAGATCTGTTCAGACAGCTCTGTTTATTTGTTGATAACTACAAGACCATCTAATCTATATTGAGGCTTCTTCATTTCTTCAAAAGAAAACAGTTGCATCCTGTCTTGTTTGCTGGACCACCTGACATACATGAATTCTCTAGTTCTGTTTTACTGGCTTTTTCATTTCTGTTGTTACTGAATATGTTTATTTTAAATGTTGCTACAGTGTTTGAATAAATCACACATTTTAGTGAGATTTATTAGGAATGTCTTGATTATCAAATCTATGCTATCATTTAGAAGATCTCTTGAAATGCATGCGAACAGTTAAAACTGAATGAACAGAGGCACATTCTCCACAGTGTAGGCAGGCAGGCATTATAGTTACAGCATAACAGTAGTGCAAAAATACAAATAAAGTCCACAAATAAAAAAATTTTATTCACCATAATATCAAAAAGCAATCTGTCGGGAATAAGCTATACATGGCTAAAGCCCACATTTGATCCAGAAGTTAGGGCAGTGGGTGTTCTTGTTTGACTGCCTTGGTTTCAAGCCCATTTAAAGTCACTGCTTGAGAACACTTCAAACTGTGAACCTCATCTGAAATAAACAAATATAGCATCAGTTCTGGCACGTCAGTCAAGCTCACATCAGCTGACTCCCTAGTGACTCATGTCTACCTATAGGAATACAACACTATCACAGCATATAAGCTCTTCAGTATTATCAGCATCACATTTCTCAGGAGCTAATTAATTACCCTCCTCCATCCCCAGCTCCTCTCGTCAGTCAGGATTTGGCCTTCTGATTCCCCTTGAATCTGACTAATTTTTAAAATGTGCATGTTAAAATATTGGCATTAATGCACATTTATGTTGGTTCTGGTTCTGCTCTCCCTGCTCTTATCCATGCTAGGCTGCATGGATGTGCAGGGAGTTCTTGTCCAGACAGAACCAATCCAAACCAAACTCTATGCAGTTATCAATCACATTTGACAATAGTGTAATCCTGACAGAAACAGCTTTTCTCATTGAATTTGAAGTTGAAGAGGTGGGAGGAAAAAAAAAAAAGATGGGAAAGGGGACTTTTGTAAGTAGCCCATAGAGAGGAGGTCAAAAGAAAGCATATTTTATTATTTCTGAGATTTATTTAATTGAGCAATATGATTATTTTAAGCTAATTTAGTAAACAGATAATGTGTGAATAATAAGTGAAAGCACAGACTGTCTTGATTTGACGCCAGCATCACTTCAACCCTAAATAGGATAAATGGAAAATGGATTTTTGCAAGTGTCACATGACCAGATTTTTTTTTAATTATTATTATTATTTCCATTTGCCTCTATGAGAGAGATGATGTCTGTCCATTAAGGATGCATTGTCTATTTTTAATGTTCATGATCATATCAATTATGATCATAATCCATGTAAACACGTCAGTGGTCAAATTCATCAGTGCACTCAGAACCCTATTATGCATAAGTAACTGACTGTATCACATTGTAAAAACATTTAAAAGTAGACTTTTATGTTGCTGTTAACGCCTTTTGACTAATGGAGCATTTTTACCGTCAGTGACAACTGACCATGAATAAAACAACTTTTTTCTAATTCCTTTTAGTTTATTTCATTGAGCAGCTATAGAAATGAGTGGATAATGTGCTCATTTACTTGTGAAAATATATTAACCAGTAATCTAGTTATACAGTAACCAATAATTTTTCCCTGCATAATTGATATCCATTCCGATCAATAAGCATTTAGGAGCTAAATCCGCTTCTTGTGGTGAGAGGCAGGCGTGATCGCACGTTGTGCAGCTACATCATCCTCCCCTCCTCATTTGAGCGCATTTCGCCGCGCTGCAGCCCTCCATCGCTTTTAGCAGAGGGGGTAGCCCGACGACTCTCCTCTCTCCTCCATTCTGTCTCAGAGGTGGATGCCATGTCACCGGATTTTCTTCATTTAACAGCTGTTTGCGTTCACATGACAAGCGCGCCGGGGGTATTTTAAGGGTAGGAGATCCCTCTGGTCGCGCGACATTACAGGTAAGATTTATTTGAACGTGTTTGCTCGCTCCTCCGCCCTGATGTGATTAGCACTGATATCATTTTCAGTCTTTTACGACACATTTGTATGTTTCTGCCTCACTATTGAGTTAATACAATTGAATAAGCATCGTTTAATTAATTGTTCGCACTCACTTCCTGGTGTTAGAATGGAAAAAGATTGGATTCGGATTCCATGATACATTTCTAATAGAATTATGGCTCTGCATTGCCTGATGGAATCTTCTGTGGATGCTGTTGTGACATATGGCGACAACAGGCCAAGGGGCTTTCGGTACCTCTGTATTTCTGTAAACACGGCAGAATGGGCAGTGGAAATGATGAGTACGCCAGTTATCATGCCCCTTAATGGCTATTGACTATTTGCCAAGGCTTTGAACTGATCTGAAGCCACTGGTGCACGCTGTCAGCTGTTCGGCCTATGTGAGATGTAGTATACAGTAGGCTGGGAATCACCGCACATTGGCCTGCTGTAAAGACTATACCACATCAATATCATTATGAGGGAAGTCGCATCCATTGGGCTTATAGGCTATACTACGGGGCTGCGCATGCTTTTATCTCCATAGCCGTGGATGGAGTGCTGTTTAGATGCAAGTGAATGGTTATTTACTGCGTTAGTTGCGCAATGCAATGTTTTCTTTCATTTTTCCCCCTCTCTTTTTTTTTGTTTTGAGTTGTCTCCTCAGAATATTTCCAAATTTTTTTTTTTTTTCACTCTTTGCTAAAATATTTCTAAACACACTCAAAACTAGACACTATTATCTCCGAACAAATAATTGTTGACTTAATGTTTATCTTCTTCCCAAGCCTTAGAAGAAATGACATGGGCATTTTATAGAAATAAGGCAATGCTCACCACTGTGACCATTAGGCATTATTCTTCATAATTTTTGTCAGCATTTCAGCTTCATGCAGCAAATGTATCTGCCAAAGCTTGTCATCACTGGCTTAATTTATGCAGTATCATAAGGGTCCTTGATTATGGTCCTTTTTTTAACTTTAGTTAGCATGTAATGTTGCTGTTTGAGCATAAACAGCATCTGCAAAGTTGCAATGCTCAAGTTCAATGCAAAGGGAGATATTTTCTTTGACAGAAATTGCTTTTTAAGGACTATAACAAACTGCTGGTAGGGACTACAATGAGCTTCTTCCCATGTTGGTGACATCACAAACCCCAAAGTTTCCATAAACCCTGCCCCTGAGAACACACAACAAAGGGGGCAAGGTCATGTTGGGCTGCTTTAGAGAAGAGGAAGAGTGGATGTAGTAGAGTGTTGTTGCGCTGGACTGCTTCACAAACAAAGGTCAATTCAGTGCTGGATTTGCACAAAAGATTAACATGACGGCACATGCTAGTCGATGAGTTGAATCAACTCCACAGCAACTACATAAATTTATCCACTAACCATTAACCCTTTCAAGCATGAGTTTAAAATATTCTAACTGACCCCCCAGAGTGAGTTTTTTTAAGGCGACCATTATTTTAGAACTTACTGTTTCCATGGCGATGCATCATGCGTGTCACGTAACACACCTCAGCCACAATAACACTGAATGACAGATGGATCTCTATTATTTTGTATTTCCTTTTTTATTTAAAATAATTACAAACATGCTTACCATATCACCAACTATCTGATATTCCGATTCACAAATATGTGTAAGTGAGTGTGTTTTGTCATATAAAAACCTTTATAAATGATCTTTATCTTGATCTATAATGCGAGATGTTTAGATCTTAGTTTGCCCTGCAGTTCACAGAGTCGGATTTACAGCAGGTGAATTCATCAGTTTCTCCCAAAATATATGCAAGTAAGTGGCTGGTGAACTGGAAAAATAATAGAGTAAACTTTATAGTTACTTAGGCCCATTATGTGTGTTCGATATGAATAAATGTTGGCAAATTATATATATATATATTTTTAGTAATTTTATTTATAACAGTTTTTATATAAACATAAAACAGATGAAATTCTCAATTTATATAAAAATATACTATATATAAAAATAGATGAAAAAATAAACACCTTAAACAAAAACATACATAATCAAGCAAACAAAACATGGAGTGAAGAAATACATCAGTGAAGCTATCCATTTACATGAAAGGGGCCCCAGATTTCATCAAATTTTTTAGAAGCATCGATCCTGGAAAAGCAAATCTTTTCGAGCCTGAGGGCGGCAACCATCTCTGCCAACCATTTATGAAAAGTGGGCGGTAAAGTGGACTTCCACTCCATCAAAATCACCCTTTTAGCTACCACCATACTGAACATAAGAGACAATTGCTGAGAATGTTAATGCTAGTGTAGGGTCAGAACACACAGAAGCAAAGCTACTTCAACGTCTGGACTGATATTTTCTCCAAAAACATTTGAATACCACCAAAAAATATTCTTCCAAAACTCAGAAATCTCAAGGCAAAACCAAAAAGTATGAACATGCGTGCCATCTATCACATAATGGGGAAACTGAAGGGTTTGCCACTTTGGATGTGCATCCGTCAAATTATCAGCAGCTTGATCACTAATCCGCTAGAACATTAGCTCTTGCATTAGCAGCCCAATAATAATGACGGAAAACAGGGAGCGCAAGACCACATAACCCTTTCAGCTTCTGCAAATGGGCCTTAGAAATTCTATGTGCTTTAAAGCCCCAGTTGAATGGCAAAATGACAGAAGTTAACAGAGCTTCTCCCAGTTAACAGAATAAACGGAAAAAGAGCTAAAAACCTCTAGTGATTCCATTAAAAGTGGCAAAGCAGAAGAAGGATCACTCAAACATAAAAGCAGATCATCTGCATATAAGGACAGCTTAACCTCAGTATGACTGTATGATATACACCTGATCTCAGAATGATTATGAAGATGGATGGCCAGGGGTTCTAAAGCTAAATCAAATAACAGTGGGCTTAAACAACAGCCCTGTCGTGTACCACGCTGAAGAGGAAAAAAAGAAGACCTTTCCGAATTAGTAAGTATTGCAGATTTGGGGGAAGAATAAAGCATTTTTATCAATAGTTTAAAATTCTCATCAAAGCCAAACCGAACCAGGACAGAAAACATATAACTACATTCAACAGGGTCGAAGGCCTTTTCAGCGTCTAAAGAAAGAACAGCTGCCTTGGAACTCTTACTCTGATTACTATACAAAATATTTAGCAGGCGACGTGAATTAAAAAAAGAAAATATTCCTGGGACAAAGCCAGTTTGATCTGTGTGAATTAACGAGGCCACATGTTTATTTAAACGCGTGGCCAAAATCTTGGCATTCATTTTTTAATCACAATTGAGACTTATTGGCCTGTAACTAGAGGGCTCTGTAACATCTCTTTTTTTCTTTAAAAGGCATGCGCCTCATAAAAAGAATCTAGAAATATTTTCTTTTCAATTGAATGATTTACCATTCTAAGCAACAAAGGACCAATTGCATTTGCGTTAGCCTTATGGAATTCCACACCAAACCCATCAGGGCCTGAGGCTTTCCCGTTAGAGGAGTTAATTGCCTCCAAAATTTCACAGAAAGTAAACGGTTCCTCTAATTCCTCTTTGGCACATTCATTAAGTTTTGGAAAGTCCACCAACTCAAGAAACTGATGCCCTGTATATTTTCAGCTCAGAGCAGCTGGAAGAATATATTAATATTTCAGCTTAAGAATAGCATTAAGGTCACTCTGAGCTTTAGATGAACGAAAGGTTTGTTCTAAGGATGGAAGTATGGATTCTATCTCAGACAGACGCCTACACTTCTCTCTCCTCAACGAAGATTCATATGCAATAATATGACCTCTTAACACAACTTTACAGGTTTCCCACAAAAAAGAGTCTGAAACATCCCCCTTGTCATTGGTCTCCAAAAATTGGGTTAAACACTCATATAAGACAGAAACTGTTTATTCATTAATAAGTGAGGATTGAAACTCCAACAATACTGTGCTTTTGGTAGCGAAATTTTCAGACCCATAGAAATATGGCTACACTCTAAAAAATGCTGGGTTAAAAACAACCCAAGTTGGGTTGAAAATGGACAAACCCAGCGATTGGGTTGTTTTAACCCAACTGTTGGGTTAAATGTTTGCCCAACCTGCTGGGTAGTTTTATTTAACTCAACTATTGTTTGAAAATGACTATATGTCTGACTTAAAATTAATCTAAAATGAAATTAAAGTATATAATAAAGTACATATTAATAAATGTTAATTTTCAAGATATTTTGGGTTCATTTAGCAAATAAGCAATACTGTAATTTTTAAACAATAGTTGAGTTAAGTAAAACTACCCAGCAGGTTGGGCAAACATTTAACCCAACTGCTGGGTTAAAACAACCCAATCGCTGGGTTTGTCCATTTTCAACCCAACTTGGGTTGTTTTTAACCCAGCATTTTTTAAAGTGTATGATCAGAAATGTAATATTTGGACTGAGTCACCCCTTGAATGAGTTTCGAATCAGTAATAAAGTAATCAATACGTGTATAGGATTTATGAACGCGAGAAAAAAAGTAATCACAAGCAATAGGGTTAAGTAATCTTCATACATCAACAAGATTCATGGATTTTATCAAATTATTTAACCTACAGACTGAATAGAAGGAGGAGCTTGTGAGGAGTGATGATCGAGATGGGGATCCAAATAGCAATTAAAGTCTCCAGCAATTATCAATTTTTTGTTTAACGCCAGCCTGTTCTGACTGCAGGTTGACCAGCATAGCATCCAACGTATCCAAGCGAGCACTTAATGCTGTCATCTTGTCCTCTATCAGCTTTTTTAAATCATCCCCTTGGGCACCGATTGCGGCAAGTATCGCATTCACATTTCCCTGTGAAATAGGATCACCTGGGATTTCTTAGATGCCATTTTTCTGACAGAACGAGTCAGCGAAGTAATGAAAATCGCCCTTAACACACTTAAATTTCACTAAATATTCAAAACAACTTACTAAAGTTGACTCTCAGTAAGTCATTATTGACTGTGAAGTGGATATTCAAAATGTAATGTCAATGGAGAAGAGCTCAGAAAAAGGCGACTACTCCATGATATGCGCACGTGCACCCATCCCCCACAAATGATATTTGAATGGATTGTTATTGCTGCTTCCACTGATGTCTGACATTAGTGTGTATTTTATAAACTCTAAATGTTTTTTTTATACTGGTGCTTATGCGTATTAAAATGTCTAAAACCTTAAAAAAATATTATGTGGCTGAAAATGCTGCATAGTTGTGATATATGACAAGCTGAACACATCCGTCTCACAGCCAAAGCATGAAAGCACAGTTTAAATCTGGCAGTTATGAGACGTCGCTAAATGTTCTGAATCCCATATGTGGGACCATACTCTCAGGGACACAGAAATAAAAATCCCATGTGTGGGACTGTAGCTCTCAAAAGGTTAAAAAAAATATTCAGATGCTTTCTAAAATTTGACTCTGGTTTGAACAATGTAAGGCTAAACACCGTTACTGACAACTGTCATTTTGGCTGCGTGAGATTCTCCAGCTTTGTTGTTGTTGAGCAACTGAAGTGTGAGCTGTTAAAGCACCGCCCTCTTCTGGAAAGGGGACCGGGAGCTGCAGTTCATTTGCATTTAAAGGGACATTGTTTTTGCTCACAGGGGCAAATTTGACAAGCTATCATAAATGATCTGTGCGGTATTTTGAGCTAAAATTCTGGGGACACCAGAGATTTATGTTACATCTTGTAAAAGGGGCATTATAGGTCCCTTTTAAAATACATTATTGAAAAGGCCTTTTCAGTTACAGAAAGATGTCTTTCTTGTAATAATAAAAGAAATTGAAATAATCTTTCATGTTTTGGTAGAATGTTCTTGTTATAAATAAAACATCTAAAACTACACAAATAATCTCATTGAGCTCAGCTCACAGCGTTGCCATTATGTGTTACAGGAACTGGTAGATTAGATTACCACTGTCAATTTTATAATAGGAGATACTGATTAGAATTAAGCTTTAGAAAACAGAAATGAGAACCCCAGAGAGATTTTGTCACATTGTCTTACTAGGCCTGCAAGCTTTGATCCACTATCTACTACTGATTGTGTACCAGTATCATTCAGAGTAACTGTCAAATTAACTAGATAATTGAAAAAGTAAATTAATGTACCTGAATTTTTTGTAATTAGATTATAACACATTTTAAAATGCTCATAACTTTAGATTACATGATTACATATCATTCACACAATGAAGTAAACAATTTATTAGGGATGCTCTGGATTTTTGCAGCCATTACCAGTTACCAATACCAGTTACCGATTTCTTGTCATCATGATTGGCTGATAACGATCTGCTCTGTGTGTGTGTATCAGCCAAATACGCTGTCTGCTCTGTGTGTCTGTGTGTGTGTGTGTGTGTGGAGGACATGCCTGAGCCCCGCCTTAGACAACGACAGCAGATGACATAGGCAGCGAATCAGGTTCCTTGTATTAAATCCTTTAGCCAATGTTCCTCCACATGATATTTCTCTAGAACATGACAGGTGGCTGCGGCACTAAAGTTTGACGTCATCATATGTTTTACATCAACAAATTGAGATCAATTCATGAGATCAGCCAAATTTAGTGATTCTCCCTAATTCTTTTTTTTTCTGTTTTAAATTTTCACAAATCCTTCTGCTTGTATACATTCAGAAAGTCCTTCAGTTCAGTGATGTTGGTAATGACAAGGAGGTAAACAAATAAATATATATATATTTTTATATATATATATATATATATATATATATATATATATATATATATATATATATATATATATTTAGTGTACAAGTGTTTCATTTTTATTTTAAATTTATTTAGTTATTTTAATTTGACATTATGTCAGACATATTTTGAACATTCTTTTTTGTTATTTATATTTTAATGAATTATTAGCTTTTCCCCTGCAGTTCTTTTATGAACCTCAGTTTGGGAAACCCCTGCATAATGTAATGTTTAATGCATTTCATGATATAGATAACAAAAAATGGAATATATATTCTTTCTCTTTGTTTTTTATATCAATATTGTACACAGTAATCAGTTACGTCAAAAAAGTAATCTAAAAGTAATCAAAAAGTAGTCAAAGTACATTACCTAAAATGTGTAATATAATAGATTACATTACTAAAAACAGTTTTCATCATGTAATTTGTAATCAGTAGCAGATTGCAGTTTGTCTTAGCTGTAGCATGGTGACTACAAAGTTCCCCAAAAATATTGCTTCAATGTAAACAAATATTATGTTTATGTTTGTTTTATATTTGCTGAATGTTGTGTAAAATTATCTTTAATAATGTGTACTATTGTGTCTGTTATTTTCCCTGTGGTAAAGCCTGACTTTTGGCTCTGTGCATCATACAAAGTATATTCATTGCCTTTAGAAGACTTTGAATATAGCGAATGAGTAGTTGTAAGTTTTTATGTGCAGTAATAAATACATGTGTAAATGAATGCACTTCAACTGACATGACTAAGGTTTTTTCTACCTCAGCAGATGGAGAGTGCCCTCCATCAGCCTCATCAGCTACTGTCAATCACATCAAAACTGAGCCAATCGGTACTATGGACCTTTAGGAGCAGTAATGGCAACTTGCAGTACCTCTCGTTCTGATTGGATAGAGTGAGTATATTATGAAGTGTTACAAGGAATTACTGAAGTGCTTTCCCCCCATTGTTATTAAGTGAAGGGAAATCAAATGGAAGCTAATTAGAAAATTGAATTGAAGTGAATGCTTCATTATTTGAATAAAGAGAATGCTGAAGTTTCACATAAAGAACCCCTACCATTTCTGTATAATTTAATTTAATGACACTGAATGAAGTTTTAACACTATGTGTTTCTGTTTGTGTTGTAGCTTGTAGCATGCGTTCCCTACGTAAGACTGTGCTGTTAGCTCTGGTAGCATCAGTGGTGCTGGTTTTGGCTGTGCTACATTCCTGGCCCACGCGGGTCTACAGCACTGTGGATGTCCGGTACAGGCTGGGTCCTGGAGCTGAACGGTTACTGGAGGAGAGACTTCCTGAACCGGATCCCAGTGCTAGTACCATCCCTTACCGTGTGAGGGAGAGTGTGGCTAGGTTAGTTCATCTTTACAAACATCAGTTCAAGGAAGGGAGATTAAGAATGGTCAGAAAACCTTTATATATATATAAATATATATAAAGGTTTTCTGACCATTCTTAATCTATATATATATATATATATATATATATATATATATATATATATATATACACATTTGTAGCTAGAGGCCATCATTATCTACCGTCACCTCAAGAGGATGAAAACATCTTTCTTCAGGTTAAAAACTCAGTGACAGAATGATCTTGTGATAAATCTTCTCCTCTTCTGCAAGGCTTTTGGCTCGCAACGGGTGTGTTTGTGAAGGAGAGAGGCGAGGGGTCAGCCTGCCCTTTGCTCAGCTACTGTTCCCTAGAGTGTCTGCCCATCCCCTGCACACTGCCTTCCAGGCCTCCCAGCTCCATGAGATGAAGAAACGGCGAGCCAAAGAGTATCAGAGCTTCCAAATGAGGTACATTTATTCATTTTATGACAGTGCCAATGTTTGGTTTATATATCCATATTTTATCATATAGAATGACAGCATGTCTTGGGACATTTTTAAGACAATAGTTATTAAAGTTTTAATAAATAAAGTTATACTTTTCTGTATACACATATGTATCATTTTAGCATAATTGATATACTGTTATAGTTTTAATATTTTGAATTAGATTTTATTTTTATATTTTTTTTAATTTAGTAATTTTATTGATTTACTAATTTTTAATTGTCATTATTAGTAGTTTTTATTTGACTAAAAAAAAAAAATACTGTTACATGAGGTGCTTCAGAAAAGATGATGAATAGGATCCAAGAGCAATAGAGAACTATATTAACAAAATACCAAAAGTACTGAAAACAACACACACAATACAACCACAATGGACAACACCAGACACTGAACAAAGGAAACACTGGGATAAAAACAAGAGTATCAAGAGGCAAACAAGAAAAAGGTGTGGGTAATCAATCACTATGGCAACAAACAAGGGTAACAACAATCTGTATTGTATAAAGTGCTATAAAAATTAAGGTGACTTGACTTGACTATAGAAACAAAGTAAAACTACACTACACACAGGACGTGAACATTGGGAACAGAATATACACTTCAAAATAAAAGTCCAAATAACAAAAACAAGTAACACAAAACAAGGGAACATGTAATACATACAGCTATGGAAAAAATTAAGAGACCACTCCAAGTTCAGAAATCAATGTTAAGTGGTCTCTTAATTTTTTCCATAGCTGTATGTCTACATAGTATTTATTAAGTATTAGTTTTATTTTAGTACTTTAGCTTAAACTAAATGAAAATGAGAAATGTTGCCTTGGCAACTAGCTGAAATAAAAGTTTTTTGAAAAAGCTTTTTTATATATTATTTAATTTCTGTTAGTGTTTATTTCAAGTAATAAAATGTTTCGTCACTGGTTTTAATTTTAGTTAATTATAATAAATCTGGTGTTTTTAGGTCGCAGACCCCTGCTGATCTGCTGATTGTAGCTGAAGCTAACAACCCCCTGCAGTACCCAACACAGGGTGTGGAAGTTCGGCCACTTAAAACTATCCTTATACCAGGTATTACTCTTTTTGTGTCTAGTTAAATGAATATTGCCACATGACTAAAGAGATGTGATGAGAATATTGCAAAGCATTTTATTAATAAATCTTTAGGGTTGCACGATACTGAAGTAAAAGGCAAAATGCGATATTTGATATGCAATACAATAATGCTTTAAGTGTGTTAAATAAATTTAAATTATATTTAAATATATTTAAAAACGGAAATTGATGTAATCAAAATACATGTTTCACATTCTTTTTGTAAGAGCATCCCTACAACTTCTGAAAGTGAACAGCAGTGTTTTACTGTAGCATTACATAAAAAGTAAGTAAATAAGTGTGTGTATACTTTAGTTTTACTCAACAACAGAAATTGAATAATTAAATGTAAAAATAAAATACTGCTTAGTCTTCACTGTATGAATTAAATATATACTGATTCTCATTAAAGCTACAAAAGTTGTTCATTCAAGAGCAGTGAGTGATTTTCTCTTTGTCTTTTGTTGTTTGATTAACATTAAGCACACAGACAGGTTTATTAGGCTGCTGTCACTTTAAGAGCTGTGCAGATCCAATATACACACACTTTTTTCTGAACTGTTTAGTCCACATAAGACATAACTTACTGTGTTTACATGAATACTCACCATGATGGACATTTTGACATAATTTTGTGTGTATTTGACCATATAAGCTGCGGAAGATAACTGAATTCGGGATCACATGCTGTCCGAGAGGCAGCTCTCTGTGCGTGTGAGTTTTTTCCTTAATGTATTTAATAACATTAAGCATGACACACGTATGTAACAGTCATGTGTCCAGTCTGCGTCAACCTAAAACATGGTCTTTTTGAGTATTCATGTCGTTATCGCAAGCCGCTGTGATATGCATATCGATATTTCGATAATTACGACATATCGTGCAGCCCTAAGTGTAATGACTGTTAACACCAACATTAAAGGGATAATTCACACCAAAATGAATTAGAAAATGTCTTGGTCTTTTCCAGACTGAAGTGAAGTGAAAAGAAAAGAGCACATTACTAGATTACTGAATGCACTGTGTCTGTAATAGAGGGTAGTTTAGTGGATTTTTATAGAGGCTTGACAGTAACAATGCATGGCTGTAATGTGTTTCAGGTTTGTCCTTAAAAGAGGTGCCCAGAGATTTCTATACTGTAAGTGATATGAACAATTTATGTCTGTTCCCTGTGCCCATGTGTTGTGGATGCTCGCTGAACACTCTGTTTTTTGTCCTTCTCTGTAGCTGAACTTTTCAGCATCTCTGGGCACGTTTAATGTGGCAGCAGAAGTGGAGGGGGTAAAGGTCAGGGGTGATGGCGAGATGCACATGACACTGAACAGTGGCCTTTTGTCCAGTCTGAATCGACAGCTCCAGTTTATCACATATACTAACACGTTGTTCCACCCAAGCACAGCTGACACAGGTATGCAGCTTCTGGGTAGTTTCTGTAAAAAAAAAAAAAGCATCCCAAAATGTACATGTAAACTCAGGACTGGATCATATTTATTTCATATGTAGTTTTCCTGTGCTTATGATTCAGTGCAGTTAGACACAGAAGGACATCAGGCTCTTTTCACCATCAAGATTCGTCATGGAGTAACACCCAAACTCTACAACACAGGCTCTGATGCAGATAAAGGTGAATACATCAAACTAAAACTATTTAGTTTTACTATTACTAAAATAGTTTCTGTTTAATTTAAATAAAGCTGAAATACAATAAAATATAAGATGAGAAACTTAAACTCAAAAAACGGAAATTAGAAATGTTGCATTGGCAACTAACTGAAATTAAAGGGATACTCCACCGTTTTTTCATATTAAACTATGTTATTCCCTTAACTAAGACGAGTTGATACATACCTCTCTCGTCTCAGTGCGTGCACTAAATCGCTCTGTCTTGCGGCGAAACTTTGTTAGCACTTAGCTTAGCCCAGTTCATTCAATAGGGGCCAAGCAGAGAAGCTACCAAACACCTCCACGTTTTCCCTATTTAAATACAGTTACTCGAGTAGTGTAACTCGACCTAGGACGGTGACACAAAACAAAACGTTGTGCTTTTCTAAGCGTGTAAAATGGATAACTATATTGTATGGCGGAATACCATAGCAAGTGCTCGGGAGCACTTTGACTTGGCGCAGTAATATCTTCACTCGTGAAAAGTCCTCTCACCTGCCCCCGCTCCCTCTCCTGTAAAAGTCACGTTGGTTCTATTGACGGAAATGAGAGGGAGGAGGAGAGGGAGCGGGGGCTGGTGAGAGGACTTTTCACGCCATACAATATAGTTATCCATTTTACACGCTTAGAAAAGCGCAACGTTTTGTTTTGTGTCACCGTCCTAGGTCGAGTTACACTACTCGAGTAACTGTATTTAAATAGGGAAAACGTGGAGGTGTTTGGTAGCTTCTCTGCTTGGCCCCTATTGAATGAACTGGGCTAAGCTAAGTGCTAACAAAGTTTCGCCGCAAGACAGAGCGATTTAGTGCACGCACTGAGACGAGAGAGGTATGTATCAACTCGTCTTAGTTAAGGGAATAACATAGTTTAATATGAAAAAACGGTGGAGTATCCCTTTAAGTATAAGCTGAAGTACTAAAATAACTAAAACTAAGACTGAAAAATAAATTAAAGCTAAATGGAAATGTTTAAGAAACTACAACTGATAAAAATGAACATACATCCACGTAACAAATATAAAAATATAAGCTAAAATAAATACAATAGTATGTAAATGTAAGAAATACTGAAATAACTTGATGATGACTTATATCATGAATATTAAAGGATTAGTTCACTTTTAAATAAACTTTTCCTGATAATTTACTCACCCCCATGTCATCCAAGATGTCCATGTCTTTCTTTCTTCAGTCGAAAAGAAATTAAAGTTTTTGATGCAAACATTCCAGGATTTTTCTCCTTATAGTAGACTTTAATGGGCACCAAACAGTTGAAGGTCAAAATTAGTTTCACTGCAGCTTCAAATTGTTCAACACGATCCCAGGTTAGAAATAAGGGTCTTATCTAGTGAAACCATCGCTCATTTTCTGAAAAAAAAAATTGAAAATTATATAAGTTTTAACCTTAAATGCTCATCTTGAACTAGCTCTCTTCTTCTTCTTCTCTATTAGAATTCCAGCAGTGTAGACACTGCTAAGTCAAGTCAAAGTCAAAGTTTATTTATAAAGCACTTTTTTAAAACAACAGGTGTTTATCAAAGTGCTGTACATACAAAAAGAAAACATATTCAATAATACAAACAGTCAGCACCATAAAGAAAAAACACTTAAGACACAATAAAACAGTAAAGAAAGCAGCTCTCACATGGCATTGAAAGCCAGACTATAAAAATAAGTTTTAAGGCCAGATTTGAAGACCTCAAGTGTTTGAGCCTGTCTGATATAGAGAGGCAAGCTGTTCCAGAGCTTCGGGGCCGCCCCTGCAAAGGCCCTGTCCCCCCTGCTCTTCAGTTTTGCCCTAGGAACAGCTAAAAGCAAATGGTCAGCAGACCTTAGTGCTCGTGACGGAGAATACAGATTAATCAAATCTGATAAATAACTTGGCACCGAACCATTAAGAGATTTAAAAACAAGCACCAAAATTTTAAAATTAATCCTATAATGGACAGGTAGCCAGTGAAGAGACGCAAGAACGGGAGTGATATGTTCCCGCTTTCGTGTGCCCGTCAATAGGCGAGCTGCCGCATTCTGGACCACTTGCAGTCTGGAGAGAGAGGCCTGACTAATGCCTAAATAAAGGCTGTTACAATAATCAAGGCGGCTTGAAATGAAAATATGCACAACTCTTTGAAAGTCTTTAGATGACAAGAAAGGTTTCACCTTGGTGAGTTGTCTCAATTGGAAAAAACATGATTTAACTACTAAATTAATCTGTTTATCCAATTTAAAATCACAATCCATAACAACACCTAAATTTTTTACATGGGGCTTCACATATGGATTCAGCTCTCCGAGGTTTAGGTCTACTGTCTCACAGGTTCCCCCTGGCGTAAACAACACCACTTCGGTTTTCTTTTCATTAAAATTAAGGAAATTTAGTGCCATCCAGGTCTTAATTTCTTCAAAACACTGCAAAAGAGGTGCTAAAGAACAGGTATCTTTACGTTTCAAGGGCAGATAAATTTGCAGATCATCTGCATAGCAATGAAAAGAAATACCAAATTTCCTAAAAATATGACCCAATGGGAGTATGTACAGGGAGAACAGAATAGGCCCCAAAATGGAGCCCTGGGGGACCCCACATGTGAGTGCAGCAGTTGAGGAGGTATAGTCTCCAAGATGAACCGAAAAAGATCTTTCAGCCAAATAGGATTTAAACCATTCCAATGCAGTACCCTTAATACCAACACATTGTTCTAGCCTCGAAATCAGGATATTATGGTCAACTGTATCAAATGCAGCTGAAAGGTCCATTAAAATTAAGATAGCGCAGTCACCAGTGTCAGTGATAAGTAGTAAGTCATTAAAAACCTTCAACAGTGCAGTTTCCGTGCTGTGTAGTGCTTTAAAACCAGACTGAAACACTTCATGAATACCATGTAGATCTAAAAATGAATTCATTTGTCCAAATACAACCTTCTCCAATAGTTTGGATAGAAATGGGAGTTTTGAGATAGGTCTATAATGAGTAAAAACTGATGGATCCAAAGTAGATTTCTTGATTACTGGTTCCACAGCTGCATGTTTAAAAGACTTAGGTACAACTCCCGAAGCTAGGCTGCTATTGATAATTGCAAGAATTTTAGGACCAATGATTTCAAATGAATCTTTAAGAAGACGGAGAGGAACAACATCCATACCACATGAGGAAGGTTTCATTTTATAAAAGGTCTCTTTCAGCGAGTCAAGAGACACCAACTCAAACTGATTGAAAACAGAAGAGCACTCAGTGGAAAAGGATGAAAAAGTTGAAGGGAGCAAAATATTTGCTCTAACAGCCTCAATCTTGTCAATGAAAAAGTCTAAAAATTTCTCACACATATCGGCTGAAGGCTCTAGACAGGTTGCTTGGGGAGTGTTTAAAACCGAGTTAATAGTACTAAATAGCACCGCTGGCTTGTGGGAGTTATTACAGATGACACTAGAAAGATATTTTGATTTCTCAGATTTAACAGTTTTTTGATATTTAAGCAGATTCTCCTTCAAAATATCAAAAGAAATCTGCAATTTATCCTTCTTCCAGCGGCGTTCCGCTCTTCTACACTCAAGTCTTACAGTTCGAGTAGTAGCGTTCAGCCAAGGTTGAGTTCTTGGTTTTACCCGAACCATCTTAAAAGGAGCCACAGTATCCAAGATATTAAGACAAGTTGAAGAAAACAATGAAGCCAGATCATCAGTGTTAAGGCCGTATGAAGACCTTGAATAGTCATCGTCAATAGCATTAAAAGCCTCAGAGAATGACTGAACGGTTGAAGAATTAATTGTTCTACGGCGACGGGTTGAAGCAGTCACTTTAGGATCACAGGTAATACATATCTCAAAGAAAACAGGTAAATGATCAGAGAAAATAGCATCACTGACTTCAATATTACCAATTGGCAAGCCATATGATAAAACCAGGTCCAAGATATGACCACAAACATGTGTGGGACTAGCCACAAGCTGGGTTAAGTTAAAAGACTCCACCAGATTAAGAAAGGCCTTAGCCAAGGGTTTGACAGGACAACATACATGGATGTTAAAATCCCCAACAATTAAGACCTGATCATATTTTGGCATAATTTCAGCCAAGAAAACTGAAAACTCCTCAATAAAGTCTTTGTTATATTTGGGTGGGCGGTAGACAACAGCGCACAGCACCGGATTACTCAAGTTTAGTTCAAAAATACTGAGTTCGAAGCTGGAATAGGAGTAAGCTGACAGACGACGACAGTTTAAGTGTTCTTTAAAGATAGCTGCTACTCCACCTCCTCGACCCGTAAGCCGTGGAGAATTAAAATAAGTACAGTTCAGAGGTACGACTTCTGAAAACACGCTTGACTCACCAACACCGATCCACGTCTCCGTCACACACAACATGTCCAGGTCTTTGGATGTGAAAAAGTCATTCAAAATAAAAGACTTGTTGGCTAGAGATCTAGCATTCACCAAGGAAAACCTCACTGGGGTTGAGTCTTTCAGCAACGGAGGTGCGCGATCAAAGGATCGGAGGAGAGAGACGTCCACACCACCTCTTCTAAAACGCGGCGGCCGATAAATGTTGGTCGACGGCTTCCCATCCATGCCAGCAACTGTTACCGGCACCAGCCACCCATACGCGGGATCCCAGGAGCGTCGGAGCACATACCGGCAACAATCCAAGCCAAGCTCGGACAAAATCCAGCGGGGATCAGCCCCTGGAAACAAGGCCATCAAGGTCCTAGCTCTCACCAGTAGACCCCCGCGTTTACCGCGGCGTCTAAAACGCTTCTTCCTCCCGGGAGAGCATAGGGTCCGACAAAGATAGTCAGGTAATCCACACAAGAGCGGAGGAGGGGGTGAGTTGTTTTTTCCACCCTGATGAACATTATAGATCGCTGTATTTTCAACAGCCGATCTAATGTTAAGTAGTGTTTGGCGATCATACACCAATAGAGAGTCTGCAGTATTTAAAACAGTCAATAAAAACACGATAAACATCCATACAACCAGGAGCAGTAGACGGCCGGCCACGTACACTGGCGCCATCTTGAGTGACCTCATTGGTTATTCAGCGTATTAAAGTGTATTACTGCCCTCCACAGGTCAAAG
Source organism: Chanodichthys erythropterus (assembly GCF_024489055.1). Classification (NCBI taxonomy): domain Eukaryota; kingdom Metazoa; phylum Chordata; class Actinopteri; order Cypriniformes; family Xenocyprididae; genus Chanodichthys; species Chanodichthys erythropterus. The sequence continues at coordinate 25,568,250 of NC_090241.1, forward strand.
TTTGAACTAATTGTTTTATACTATTGAATTAGCATATTGCATATAAAAATTAGTTCAAACTTTGACCTGTGGAGGGCAGTAATACACTTAGCAGTGTCTACACTGCTGGAATTCTAATAGAGAAGAAGAAGAAGAGAGCTAGTTCAAGATGAGCATTTAAGGTTAAAAATTATATAATTTTAAATTTTTTTTCAGAAAATGAGCGATGGTTTCACTAGATAAGACCCTTATTTCTCATCTGGGATCGTGTTGAACAATTTGAAGCTGCAGTGAAACTAATTTTGACCTTCAACTGTTTGGTGCCCATTGAAGTCTACTATAAGGAGAAAAATCCTGGAATGTTTTCATCAAAAACTTTAATTTCTTTTCGACTGAAGAAAGAAAGACATGGACATCTTGGATGACATGGGGGTGAGTAAATTATCAGGAAAAGTTTATTTAAAAGTGAACTAATCCTTTAATTAGGTCATCCTGATGTTGCTAGGTAATCTTCCTGAATTTCCCAAACAAAGAAAATGCATTACTGTAATATTCATGAGCAAAATCAAGCCATAGTCAAGCTGGTAACTCACAGCCTGTGCAGATATGCTTTGAGATGCAAAATATTATATTATATTTTACATGACCATTTACAGTTTGTATGTTAGTTACACATCCCCAAGATGTATTAATCTGAAGATTCATTCTATAATGGAGTATTTGTCAGAGACATTTGTTAGAGACATTAAAACTGACTATAAATGACATTAAATTAAACTTCAAATTATTAGTCATAAAAAGTTCAAACTTGGTTTATTACACTACCATACAAAACAGTCAGTAAATTAATTATACAGCAAGGATGCATTAAATTAATCAAAAGTGAAAGTAAAGTCTTTTACATTGTTACAAAAAAAAAAATCTATTTTAAATTAAATGTTGGTCTTCTTTACTTTCTATTCAACAAAGATAGAAAAATTCACTTGTTTCATTCTGTGATTTTAGTGTACTCACATTTACCTTTCTCTGTTCAAAGAGTACAACATCAGCGCTCTTGTGACCATAGCAACCAAAACCTTTCTGCGCTATGACAAGCTCCAGGATTTAATTGACAGCATACGACAGTACTATCCAACTGTTACAATAGTGATAGCAGACGACAGCGAACACCCGAAAACTGTGTCAGGCCCATATATTGAACATTACATCATGCCCTTTGGAAAGGTAGGTAACTTCCTTGAGTTTATACAGGGTATCCGCGGGGTCTTGAAAAGTATTAAAAGGTGATAAATCAATTTTGGGAAAATTAAGACCCTTAAAAAGTATTAAAAAGTCTTATCACGGCTTTATAAAGTCTTAATTTTTTTAATTTAGTCATTTTTATTAAAAAAAACGAACAGGTACATAAACTAGGCTATTGTGGGTGCGTTCGTAAAATGACTGCGAAAATGTTTTATGTATGTTTTATGTTTTCTAATACGTCACCGACGGAATGGTCCAGCGCTGCGCGGCGCCATCTGTAGGACAAAGCTCAGCAAAGATGTAGGAATATCTGATCAGAGTTGTACACGGATACACATTTTTAAATAAATCTGCCGTGGCAAAGCTACTGAAAGTGATTTTCGGTGCTGGTAATCCATATATCATTTGCTGAAACAAACTCGTCATGGAGAGCGCGTCTCATGGTTGCGTAGTAACGACAGACGCCACCGCAGCGCCCGAGCGCTTTGGAAAGAAGAAAGCGGCGCCGACGCGTTTTCCATGCGTTTTTAGACGCGACATATGAACGGTCCCTAAAAGAGTTCAAATGGCTCAACGCACCAAATGCGAGTAGAATCAGCGCTGAAACGTGTTCGGTAACTTTTTTTTTTTTTTATGAATGTGTTGGGAATTAAATATATAATTTGCAACGGCTGTGATTTAATTATATAGCATGCTTGCTGTAGCAGGTGTGTGTTTTCATTTTCGATTAATTGTAAATGCTACTTTGCTTGTGATGTTTAAATGTGCATTTAGAATGATTTTTAATTCTGTTGTTTACAAAGAGAAGTTTCAGTGTCACATGATTCTTCAGAAAGGCTGATTTGCTGCTCAAGAAACATTCATTATTTATATTATTAAGGTTAAAATGCAGTTTTTGCTGCTTAAAATTGTGGAAATCCAATTTAAACATTTCTGGTAAGATTTAAAAAATACAAAAATTAATACTTTAATCTGTCATACTTTAAAGTGATAAAGTGAGTGAAGAGTGAAGACATTTAAAATGTTACAGAATATATTTTAATAAATAATATATTTGATAAATACATGTAATATAATTTCAAATAAATGCTGTTATTGAACTTCCTGTTTTTCAAAGAAAACGAACAAATATCACCGTTTCCACAAAAATATGAAGCAGCACAACTGTTTTCAGCATTGATAATAATCATAAATGTTTCTTGAGTATCAAATCAAATTGTAATTGTTCTGAAGGATCATGTGACACTGCAGACTGGAGTAATGATGCTGAAAATGATCACAGGAATAAATGACATTTTACAGTACATTTCGCAGGTACTTTAATAATAACAATTATATACACACACATATAAAATAATGTGTGTGTTTCCATCGTAGGTTAGGTCTTAAATTTCATGTAAGGTGGTATTAAAAAGGTCTTAAAAAGTCTTAAATTTAACTTGTTCATATCTGCAGATACCCTGTTATATATTGCTTGAAAAAAATGCTGGGTTATTTTTTAAACCCAAACACTGGGTTGAAACTGTTGTGTGAGAAAGATGGGTTGATTTGATCCAATTTGGGTTTGTTCCTTTTTGACCCAGGGCTGGGGTTGCTAAAATGACCCAAACTGGCTTGTTTTTAACAATTTTAAAAAAGAGTGTTTACATGCAGTATGATCGGATCTGATATGTATGTCTATGTCTCAGGGCTGGTTTGCTGGTCGTAATCTGGCCGTGTCACAGGTCACAACCAAGTATGTGCTGTGGGTGGATGATGACTTTATCTTCACTGCCAACACAAAGCTAGAGAAGCTGGTGGATGTGCTGGAGAAAACCACACTTGACCTGGTGAGAAAACATTCAAATATATACTGTGTTGCATATATATATATATGAAGAGTTTCGTTGCAAAACGAGATAACTCCGTTTTTAACATTTTTGTCAAAACATGTTTATTATTATGTTATCATGTTATTATTTTGTTTTATGGTGCTACTTAGCTGTATTTTTTAAGTTATGAAGGTTTAAATCAAAACAAACCAACTGCAGTTGAATTGATATGAATTGGAATGCACAACCAAAAAACAAGATTTTTGAAAAATTAAAAAAACGGAGTTCTCTCGTTTTGCAACGAAACTCTTCATATATATATATATATATATATATATATATATATATATATATATATAGAGAGAGAGAGAGAGAGAGAGAGAGAGAGAGAGAGAAGAAGAAGAGAGCTAGTTCAAGACGAGCGTCTATGGTTAAAACGTTTATAATCTTTAATTTTTTTTAGAAAATGACCGATCGTTTCGCTAGATAAAACCCTTATTCCTCGTCTGGTATCGTTTAAAGCCCTTTTTAAGCTGCACTGAAACTGTAATTTTGACCTGGGCCAATTGAAGTCCTATAAGGAGAATAATCCTGGAATGTTTTCATCAAAAACCTTAATTTCTTTTCGACTGAAGAAAGAAGGACATGAACATCTTGGATGACATAGGGATTAGTAAATTATCAGGAAATTTTTACTTTAAAGTGGACTAATCCTTTAAATGTTATTTGTCAAATAAAGAAAAACACTAAATAAATATACTTACAATCCCGTTTTATCTAGTGAAGAGCCATTGCAGAGACATTGTATGTGTTTGGTGCCTCAGGTGCACATCAATGGCTTAAAAACCCCTTGAGGACTTTTTCCATTGCACAGGGAGCAAAGTATTCCTTCTTCTGCTCCCTCTTGTGGTGAGGAACTTACACCTTTGGAACTGGCAGAGTCCCCAGTTAAACCTTTAATCAAGATGGTACCATCCCACTTCACAATATCCACAGCAACAGCCTCAGTCTCTGCTAATTGAAAATCTCAAGTGGTCTAGGAGTAGACACACTTCTCATAACCTCACTATTGTTTTTTCATCTCACAGAGTTGTTAGGTGCAAATGTTTTGCTTACTGGAATTTCCCTCTGAGAATGGATTTTTGAAAAAAAAAAAAAAAAAATGTGTTCTTCCCATTTTTTATACAGTTCATTCAACTGAGTATGTCATCTGACATAAATACAGTTTGCATTATGCTTTAGGCAGGAGCAGATCTAGGGCGGATTATTGCTCTGGAATGGGTCATCTATGTGACCTTTCCATTGAATGAGTCTTCTGTGTGCACAACCACCCAGATGGAGACATGCCCTGGAGAAGCAGAGAAGCTCATCCACTTTTATAAAGAGAAGAGATACTCGGAAAGAGATACTCTGTACTAAAGAGTGTCCTCCACTTCGATTTATCATCCCTGCATTGTTTTTAGTGTTTGGTTGCTGTGTGTGTTTAGGTTGGAGGCGCAGTTCGTGAAGCTACAGGCTACACTGCCACCTACAGGCAGACCATCTCAATTGAGGCTGGAGAGGAAGACGGGGACTGTCTGCACATGCGGAGAGGCTTCCATCATATCATCCAGGGGTTTCCTCATTGCGTGGTCACTGATGGAGTCATCAATTTCTTTCTTGCCAGGACAGATAAAGTGCAGCAGGTTGGCTTTGACCCCCGGCTAGCCCGTGTTGCTCATCTGGGTGAGTTTTCAATGGAGTGCAAACACACAAGTAGGTGGTTCTAGGATTGTGGTGTATATTTTACAGCAAAATGTATAAATATAAATTAGGGATGAACTGATATTAAGTTCTGGCAGATACCGACGAGCTAATAATTGTTTTCATGTTATGAAAACATACAGTATGAAAATGTAATTCATTTTGAGATCCACAGAAGATTACTTTTTACATTATCAAATTATTAGTGCATTTATTTATATTACTTTTATTTTATTTGAAAGAAATTAATACTTTTATTCAAGAATGCATTAAATTGATCAAAAGTGACAGTAATGACACTTATAATGTTACAACAGATAAATACTGTTGAACTTTCTATTCATCAGAGAATCCTGAAAAAATGCATGATGGTTTCTACAAAAATATTATGTATTAGCACAATTGTTTTCAACATTTATAATGATAAGAAATGTTTCTTTAGCATCAAATCAGCATATAAGAATGATTTCTGAAGGATCATGTGACACTGAACTGTACCGAATGACCTGATGCTTCGGGACATGTGTATGAGGAAGTAAAAAAATGTGAATTTTTCAAATAGTTAAAAGAGGGAGTTAGTAACTTAATTTGCTTCATGACCATGTGGTCCTTGGCAGTTGACTGAATGATGTCACATCCTGTCACATGATATTGACTGCATGGCTTGATCCAAAATGGTCCCTTTGTATTGGTTACTCTGAATTACATCAATTAAATTAATTTCATTCCCATCATGCCAGAATAAAAAATATAAACATTTATTACATTTTAAGATATTTTAATCACAAATGAAATGGCTGTATTTGGCCTTTGGACGGTTAAACTGAATGAACTTTTGACATGTTCCAAAAAATATATGTAGCAAAATATAATTAAAACCTTTCGGATTCATTAAAAGAGGTTTAGTTGTAGTACCTTACATACTTTAAGGCCTTTGGACAAAAAAATGACAAGTCACGTGATTGCCCCTTAGATATATATATATATATATATATATATATATATATATATATATATATATATATATATAATGCATTATATTCAGGTGTGCAGAATTATTAGGCAGGTTTGCTTTTACAGGCAAAATGAGCCAAAAAAGAGATTTAACTTAGACTGAAAAGTCAAAATTTATTAAATACTCATGAGAAGGACGCAATACTAATGCAATACTTGAAATTGCAAAGTTAAAGCATGACCAATGGACAGCAAAATGCTCATTGGGTCAGCGGGGTCATACAAAAACAGGTGGAAAAGAAATGACACATGCTAACTGCAAAATAATTAAGAATTAAGGTGAAGAATTAAGTGTGAAACCATCAGGAACCCTTTACTCTCCAGCGCCACCATTTTCCAGAACTGCAACCTACCTGGAGTCTCCAGAAGTGCAAGGTGTCAGGATCTCAGAGACTAGGTTAGCTAAAGAATCCTAAAAAATGACCCGCTCTTAATAAGAATCACAAGCTGAAGTGTTATAAAATACACGAAGACTGGGTTTTTATAGGCCTTATAGATAGACAGCTTGAGAGTGACTCCTGAAGGACCAGCACCACATCCTCTTGTACCACTGTTTGAAGAATTTATCTTCCAGAATCTGGCAGTAAGTTTTGGAAGATAATTTTTAGTCTCTGCAAGACAGACATTTCAGGATAAAAGATGGACTAAAGGTGAACTCCCACACTATAATCAGAAAATCAACTTGCCTAATAATTCTGCACACAGTGTTTATTATATATATATATATATATATATATATATATATATAGTACAATATAACTGTTTTTACTGTATTTTTTGGTCAGCAGAAGAGACAAAAAATCTTACTGGCCCCAAACTTTTGAATGGTAGTAAATTTACTATAAATCCTGCATGTTTCAAACATTAAACAGCAATTTAAACAGCAATTTTCAACATAATTGTAGACTAAAGAAATCAGTCACACAGACACAAAAGAACACCATGGTTCACAGAGACAAAATTAATTTTCTCTTTTCCATAATTTGTTTTGCAGAGTTTTTTATTGATGGGCTCGGCTCCCTGCACGTTGGGTCGTGTGATGATGTCATCGTGAACCACGCCACTAAGATCAAGCTCCCGTGGGGCCAGTCGGAAAGCGACAAAACGTACGCGAAGTTCCGTTACCCTCCCGCTTCATCTGATGCGACACACACCAAAAATGGCCTCTTGTACTTCAAAAACCGCTTCCAGTGTCTAACACACAACTGAACCCACTCTGACAATGCCTCCTTCCCTTTCTCTCATCCTCCCTCAAACGAACACTCTCTCCCTGAGTAGCTAAAGGGGCCCGTGAAGACACTAGAGGTGTGCTGTGTATACTGTATACGGTCCCATGTGAGTAAAAGGGAGTTGTTTTGGAAAAGGTCCTAATGTGATCAAACATGACTGACGGATGAGACGTGCAGTGATGGCTGATTTACATTTTTTTGATACCTGAAGATGTCGTATTTTTGTGTCTCTTTTCTTTAGCTTTATTTTTGTTCAGAAGAATTCTTTAGATACAGATCAAACTATTCCGTAAATTATGCACAGCCGTCTTTTTTTCTCCTCAGCCAATCATGTTTCATTATCACATTTAAAGTTATAGTTAGCCCAAAAATGAAAATTCTGTCATAGTTTACTGACGCGGATGTTGGTTCAAACCATAAAAGAGACTTCCAAGCCCCAAAATGACACGGAGTAAGTAAATTATGACAGAATATTTTAGTTTTGAACTAGTCCTTTAACCGACGAGAGTACAGAAAATTTCTTTTGAAACTGAAGAACGAAGAGAAAACTGTGGCGGTAAACATTTGAACTGTGACTTTTAGAATTTTTAAATCCAGTTCAAGGGAGACACTTTCTTTGGGACATTCGCAGGGAATGTCACATCAGCTCCCTTTCTGGCATTAATCGTGTGTGTACCTGTGTGTGTCTGTTTTATTGAGGGTCGTCTCTCTGTACGTTTGCACTAAAACAAATGGACTTCAATTGGAGAGACCAGACCCTCAGCATCATGGAAAGAAGGAACAGACTGAACATCATTAGCAAGCTAAAACCACAGACAATCCAACATATCACTCTCATTATCTCTTTCCCTCTCCCATACACACTCTGTCAGATTTCTCAGCGAGAGATGGAGGAGTGATTCATTGTGTATCAGTAAAACCTTCTGAATTTGATATTTTTCTGTTCTAAAGAGTGACTGTGCCAAAGGCTGAATCACTGTCCCGGTATGGTTTATTTATTTTTTGTACGTTTTTATTTCCTTGATTCTGGGGTCTTTTTTAGATTTTGTCCCATTGTACTGAAGCATGCAGCCTGGTTTAAATATCAGCCAGATGTGAAGCAGTAATGTGAAGTCCAATGCCACCTTTTATAAATTTAGTTATCAATCACCCATCATGAGCATATAGTCCAAAGGCACTTACTATGATTGCATTTTTATTGTGTTTGAGCTGGATTTCAACCAAAGCCAGTTTTGGGTGGGGGGAAAGGTCCAGTCGGTTGCTTTTGCTATGCAGAATGGCTGAGACAACTAAACTTAATAAAACCAAAAAAAGCAATATTAATAGAGTAAATAGCACAGATGTACAAATAATAAAGTAGTTACTATAAAATAAAATGGTTATTCAATTTTAACTACAGTAGCAGTCAAAAATTTGGATAAAACTCATTCTTTATTAGTATTATTTTCTACATTTTGTTATAATTTTTGTGATAAAAAAATTGAGCCCCAAAAAAATGTATAATTTTTTTTACATTTTAGCCTCAAGTATCAAAAAATCTGCCCAATAATTTAAGTAAAAAATTACATTAGGCTTTGTATATATTTCTCATCCAAAATAAAGCTTTGAGGTCACAAGAAACAGTTTGTCCAAACCTTTGACTAGTACTGTATATTTGATAAGGAAATTAAAAACATAATAATTTACCTTGACCGTATGCAGCCACATTCTGTAGAGTAAAAGCATGTGAGAATCTGGTGTAATTGATGTCTAATCCAATGTATAGCATAATTGAAGTTGTTTATTTGTATATTGTTTGTTTTTCTGCGTGTGTGAGAGAGAGATAAGCGTTTCGAGTGGGATTTACATTGTTGCTCATGAACAGCATGAGGCCCTAATGACTGTTTGCCACATTATCCACCGAACCACAAATTCTTCAAATAACATTTAACATTATGATTATACGTTTCTGTGCGAGTGTGTGTGATAGTTCCTTTTCTGTTACATCCTGTCTAAAAATGGTGCCATACAGGAGTAAATACGTGCATGGCAGTCCAAAAAGCCTTAAAAGAGGTGAAGAAAATGATAGCGCTCAGAGGTTAAATACGTAATGGAGTTTAATAAATACATAGGTTGAATACAACATGCAATGGTGTAAAATGAAATTGAAAACTCTTGTGCACTTGTTTTATATCTTGAATGCCATGTGACACCCCCTCAAAACAGAGAAAAATGTCTAAAGTTCGGTAACACTTTATTTTAGTGTCCTTGTTACACATTACGTGTAGTTACTATAGTTGTAACTATAATGCATAATTACATGCAGTTAACCTTAAACCCAATCCTAATCTTAACCCTAACCCTATAGTAAGTACATGTAGTTAATTAATGCTACTCTACTTAAATGTATAATTACACTGTAACAAGGACACCTAAAAATAAAGTGACCTAAAATGGTTTTAAATTGTACTTTATCACTCTCTACCAGTCATTGAGCTTAGTTCAGTCCTAAAAAAGGCAAGTGGAGGATGCAGTCCTGCAATACTAAGTATAGAGCTGCTATGATGCCGTGTGGAGAATGCTTCCATTAATATGCCCTGCATATCCAGGTGTAAGCATGAGCGTAAGGTCAAAAATGGAGCATGCAGAAGCATTGATTTAAGGCTACTTGATTCTTACGGTTAGTTTCTGATAAGCTTAAGGGGATGGGAGCAGAACAGAAGTAAGAATATCTGATACTCTGGCTGTGTATGAAATGATGAGATTGACGTTTTGATTACTATTTTTAATTCCCTGCTTCCTTCTCACATCACTGCAATGATTTTCTCACTGTGTCTGCATGACTCCTAATTTCTGTTGGTGTTTTGTATCTCTAATACAAATCTAATTCTCTGTCCCCCCAAAAAGTGTTGCTGCCTATTGATCATTTTTTTAAAAGAACAATGTAGTATGCAAAAGTCCCTGAAATATAAAAAAGGGGTTAAGAACAATGTTTTTTCTTTTATTTTTTTTTTTGTAAATGTCAGAAAACGCATTTGTTGTTGAATGGAATGAGATAAAGGCTTTGGTGATAACATTTGTCATGTCTTCTGTCTTCCTGAAGAACTGTGTAAACCTTGTATGGTGAGTAAAGTTAGAATATACTGTAGTAGACATACAGAAGTCTGGGATAACTTGAGAATCTTTTAATTGACAGCTTTCAAAACGAAAATCTAGAGTAATATACAATGCTTATGAAACAGCTATGAATTCAATATGAAAAAGTAATACATTGGATAGCTTGATATTCTCTGTCTTTTTACAAGAGAATCAAGTATACATTACAGAACCGGACATGTTGAATGCCTAAAATCTTCTTCTGGGTCACATTATATACCATTAGGAACAAGGAATAAGTTAACTTTCCCATGCACAATTTTAGCAATACAGAATTATCAGTTTGATATAATATCACTAATGCAAAGTTTAGCACATACTTTTTGTTATGGTAACAGAAAAAGTAGTCTTGTAGGTTCAAAATACTTGGCCCTGAAGGTTGTGTTGGATTTATGGTTTGTGTGAATTATCATATTGAAATGGCAGGCGGAAGAATAATTCAATTACAATGAATAATTAAATAAATTCAGTCTTTGTTTATTGGACATAACTAACTCGGAAAGGGACCAAGTCTTTATCTCCTTATAATGTTCTCCTGAGGGTAACAGATGATCCATTGCTTGGGCTGGGGGCAGAAGAAGATGAGAAAGTGCCTTTGCAGGACTATCAGAAGGCTGAAAATCAGAAATCCAATACACTACAAAATATAATGCTATGAGACCAGATGGATCTATAGACATTTTTGGGGCGTTTAATGAAAACATTATGATAACTTCACAATCCAGCAAGCGCTGACCTTTCACTGAGGCATGGAAGGTTGTGAAGAATTCCAGGAGCGCAGGCAGGGCAGACCCTGGCGGTCTATTGAGGCAGAGCTATAGGGTCGCAGGTCAGAGTTCAGCGAGGGTGATGTTGTCATGTTCCTTCCCAGGCTGAGGGATTTAATTTCTTTTCTCTGGAATTCAATAGGAGACTGCAGAGCTATGATGGGTTTGATGGAGGAGACAAAAGAGAACAGTGTCCATTAGGAATTCTGATCTATGGCGAGGTCACAGAACGGTCGATGAAAAGTATGATTATGTTACCGTTTAAGAAGTTGCGCTGTGTCTCCAGCATCTGTATGATGTCATTTGCCCAGGATATTCTGATTTCTGGAGTTGATGCACGAAGAATGAATCGGTGCATGCTTCCATCTACATTACGAGACGTCAACACCAACCGACATGGGTCATCTGGGCAATGATCCTCAATGCCCAAACAACTAATCTATGAAAGATACAAATAAACATTTACCCTCATATTTATTTTACCTACAATCTCACACTTTTTTCTCCTCTGCTTCTCACCTTGATGCTGTTTTTATAGATGTATCCTGGCAGGGAAAAGCCTTTCTTGCGGTCAATTGGCTCGCTGAGGATGACAAGCTGCTCAAAGAGGAACACCCGTCTCTCCTTGGGACGGGAGAGGATGCTGTTCTCATTTTCAATGAACGTGAAGGTGTCCTGTTGCAAGAGTTTCCCTTGTGCTCTCAGCTGACCCTATGAACCCATATAGCTTCACATAAGAGGTAAGAGAGCTAATACAAATATAAAAGAACTATAAATGGCATAAATAGATAATTATTGTATAAATAATGGCCTCATGCTTTGCTCATTTTGGATACTGAAGGTTACCAAGGTGAAGTAAACCATTTCTCTAGTATATTTGTGCATTTTACCTCAAAACCCTGTAGTCTTCCAACATTCATCATGTCGTTACATCGCTTTGGAACGAAACACATCACCTGCACTGCCCTCTGTGATAAGGACACAAAAAGAAGACAGAATAATAATTCAATATGTCCAAAGAGTTTATTCTCTTTTCCTTTCTTTTATAAGCCAGTACAGACTGAACCTACCTCAAGATCTTCTGTTTGTCTGCCTGCTTTAGTGTAGTACTTCAAGAAATCCTGTAAATAAATAGCATATAAGTAGAATACTAACATATGGTAGAGGATTAGGGCCAAGCAATAATAAAAAAATAAAACCATCTCGAGATTAAAGTAGTTAAATTTCAAGAAAAAAGTCGTTAAATTACGAGAACAAATTAGTTAAATTATGAGAAAAATGTCGTTAAATTTCGAGAAAAAAGTTTAGATAAAATGTTGAGAATAAACTCATTAAATTACAAGAAAAAAGTCGTTAAATTACGAGAACAAATTAGTTAAATTATGAGAAAAATGTCGTTAAATTTCGAGAAAAAAGTTTAGATAAAATGTTGAGAATAAACTCATTAAATTACAAGAAAAAAGTCGTTAAATTACAAGAACAAATTTGTTAAATTATGAGAAAAATGTCGTTAAATTTTGAGAAAAAAGTTGAGATAAAATGTTGAGAAAAAACTCATTAAATTATGAGAATAAAGTCATTAAATTAGGAGAAAAAAGTCTTTAAATTATGAGAACAAATTCGTAATTTAACGAATTTGTTCTTGTAATTTAACAACTTTTTTCTCATAATTTAATTACTTTATTCTCAACATTTTATCTCAACTTTTTTCTTGAAATTTAACGGCATTTATCTCATAATTTTACGAATTTGTTCTCGTAATTTAACGACTTTTTTCTCGTAGTTAAATGACTTTATTCTCAACATTTTATATAGACTTTTTTCTCGAAATTTAACGACGTTTTTCTCGAAATTTAACAACTTTAATCTCGAGATGGTTTTATTTTTTTATTATTGCTTGGCCCTAATCCTCTTCCGTACTAACAGGCATACTCAGCTCCTTAATTTGTAAAGAAGGACAAGAGTAAATATGCAAAATGATGTGATTAACATTTTTATCTATATATCAGGGTTAAACAAGGCATGTTTGATTTTATTTTCTTACAAATAACGTTAATAAGTAGCAATAAGTAGCAACAAAAGCTATCATAATACTTTTCTAAATACCATGAACTTCATGTCAGCCCATACATTGACAAGATTTATAATTATATATATTGGCTATACAGTACGAATTTGAAGTAATTCTATCTTTAATGGGAATCCCTGAATAATTTACTACCATTCAAATGTTTGAGGTCAGTATGATTTTTTTTTTTTTAAATTAAAGGCACAATATGTCAGTTTTCACCACTAGAGGTTGCTTATTCAAAACAAAGGCATAGCTTAATGACACCTTGATTTCATGCAATCATGGGAGGTGTTGTCTTCATGTCTATAGCCGGAGGAAAAGAATCGGGATAGGACTCGGGCAGAAATTATGTTCGTTACTGCAGTATGAAGCAGAGCTGGAGCGATAGCTAATGAGAGACGAGCGTGACACATTCGTGAGCAGTGGAACATTTATTATGCTGCAGTTGCCGCTTCTGCTTCTTCTGCTCAGTGGCTACTGAGACACTTAATGCACATTGCAGTAAACTAGATCGATATTAGGCAGGGTAAAACATGGTACTCACTATAAATCTAGAAAACGGGATTTAAACAGTAAGACTTACTGTGTTGAGCTATATAACATGATTAGTTTTCTTTCGATTAATGTATCCATCCAAACAGTTGCTCACCTGTCTAATAAAACACATAATATATTAAAGCGTCTTTGGTGTTTCCATGGAAATCGAGGGTAACGGGGGTATGATGTCATTGATGCACGTACACGGTCTGTTTCCTGGTTAAAATTGCTTATTTCTATGAATTTAAACATTCTTGGAAACATTTGGGATAATGTAAGCACACAAGTCAACAAAAAAACTGTATATAACTTTGTTCTAGTGGTTTTTGGATACTTTAATCCAAATCCAATCTTACATATCTTACATATTGTGCCTTTAATACTTTAATATATGCTGTTAAGAATCCTAAGAAAAAGTATCATGGTTTCCACAAAAATATTAAGCAGCACAACCGTTTTCAGCATTGATGATGATGATAATAATAAGAAATGTTACTTGAGCACCAAATCAACATATTAGAATGATTTCTGTCACATCTGATCATGTGACACAGAAGACTAAAGTAATGGCTGCTGAAAATTCAGCTTTGCCATCACAGGAATAGATTACATTTTAAAATATATTATAATAGAAAACAATTATTTAAAATTATAATAATATTCGAGCAATGGCCATAAACCATGTTTGGTGTACAGAGGAAAACAGAGAAAGACTGAAAGTACAGGTGAAAAAAAAAAAAAGGTCCACCATTAGTAGCAGCTATTTTGAGCTTTTGTACAAGCTCACAATAACACACCTTAAGCAGCAGCTGATATTTCATGATTCTCTGAACAGGTTTGATGAGCAGGTCATTTAACTGCAGTCTGTGACCCAGCTGTTGTCTCAGTTCCTACAAAATAAAAAAATAAGAGTACAGGACAGTGAAAGACCTTGTCCCTCATACACCAAATTGTAAACATCAGCACATAACTACACTCAGATTTTACCTAATTTCAGCATAAATTACCTCAAAATAGGTTTCAATGTACTCGGAGACAATATGCTCTGACTTTGGCTTGTTCTGACAATAGACCACATACATGTTGAGCCGTCTCTCCTGGGAAATACACACAGAGACAAATGTTTTCCTCAGCAAATTTATGTAATACAAATGCATTATATACTGACAATATCATCAGCAGTTTAACTCACAAGAAGGAAATAAAACAAAGACTTACATGTTTAATAAAAAGTTGTGCCAGCAGGTCAGGTTCAGACACACATTTCTCCAACTCTCCAAGAAAATAGCTGTTCAAATCAAAAAAAAAAAAAGATAAATAAAGGTAGGAGCTGTAAGAAGGTCTCAACTGGCACAGATCATATCAATAGGTGACTTACTCTTTGTGCCAGTCATAGATCTGATGAATGTTCCCAAACACTATTTTATCCTTTCCTGCCAAATACTCAGGCACCCCAACACTTTTCATTGTAGCCATATAACCCTGGAGAAGGGAGAAAATGAGAGTTAAAAAGAGAGCATGACTAAGCTCTTCTATGCATATTGAATGTATTTATGTTACCTCCACTACAAGCCCCAGATCTTCCACATACAGCTTCTCTGTCTCTACCAGCTCTGCCAGCACATATCTATGAGTAAAATATGAGGTTTGTCAGATTTGGAGCAGGATTATTAACAACATTTTATTCCAGAAACCACGGGTTTGAGGTCACCATCAATCAAACGCCTACATGCTTTTCTCTAAGGCAGTTCTTCTCTCCTGCTCTTCATCCTCTAGGCTCAGCGACTGTACAAGTGTCTCATCAGTCAAGGAGGCATCTCCCTCCCATCTCCCAGAATGCACATCGCAAGACTGATGCCTCTGAAATTGGACTCATTAGCCATCACAAGCACAAATCAGTTAAGTAAAATTATTCAGTACTGTCCAGTAATCAGTGTTGTGTAGTACCTGCAAGAGATCATTTAGGTATCTTGGGTAATAGGGACTGTCAGGAGATGTTGGCCCTGAAAGTTCACCACAGTTCTGCATGCCACAGGACAAGAGTGTGTGTACGGTTTTAGTAGTATATATACAGTATAAAAAAATACACTTATTCCCTCTCTCTCTGTGATATACACTACCATTCAAACGTTTTTATGTTAACTAATGTTAACTAATGAAACCTTACTAAGTGTTATCAAAAAACCTTACTGCCCCCACACTTTTAAACAGTAGTGTAAATTATGTGCATACCAGAGATCTGTAGGAGTGAGGCAGTTTTTTGGACTTCTCTGTTGGGCTCAATGGGCTTTGAGCAGGTGAGTGAGGTAGAAACATATAGCCTGACCCATCTGGGCTCTGAATGACCTTTGAGCTCTGACCCTTGCCACCTCCTC
Source organism: Chanodichthys erythropterus (assembly GCF_024489055.1). NCBI lineage: Eukaryota > Metazoa > Chordata > Actinopteri > Cypriniformes > Xenocyprididae > Chanodichthys > Chanodichthys erythropterus. The sequence goes on from NC_090241.1 coordinate 25,584,153, forward strand.
CCAGACTCAGCCTTCGAACTGGGCTGCTCAACCATCTCTTGAGGGCCTTGAGAGAGCGGGTAGATGTGGTAGATGGCCGTCTAGAGGAAGGAGGCTGATTATTGCTGGGTGAGATTGGAGAGAGGTCATCAATGGAAGCAGAGGGCGAAGGTGTATCAGTAGGCAAGGAGACATCACCCAGCTCTGTCAACGTGTAAGACTCTACAGAGGCCAGGACAGAGGGAGAGAGAGAGAAAGAAAGAGAGAGATAATAGAAGATCTTTAAAGCGACGCTTCCGAAAAACAGGAGCTGAAACAGGAGGAAAAAATTGTGCTAAAGCAAAAATGGAGGCTGTGCTCTGAACATTTGACAAATTAGTGGATGGCATTTTTAGATCTATAAACAAATATAACAGATTATAACTAAATGCATGATTAAATGATTTTAACTTGATTGTATTGACAACCACCATGATAAAACGGGTAGTAGACTTACCTCATTTCATTAGAAGTGACCTTTATTTCCCATTACTTTATATATGGCCATTCTTTTGCCATAAATAAAGTGCTTTTTCTGTTTTTATTTAATTATTTATTATCATTTTACTTATTTATTATTATAGATTTTTATAATAAATTATAAATTAAAAACATATATTGAAGTACTTAACAGTAAAATTAAACATATTGACATTTTTTCCAATTAACAGGTTTTTACTGTTGCATTTATTGTTGCTAAATTCACAAACATTCAAAAAGAAAATTTGGGGTCTCTAAGATTTTTTAATAATAAAAAAGCCTCTTATGCTCACCAAGGCAATGAATTTATTTAATTACAAATACAGTAAAAACAAAAATATTATGAAATATTATTACAATTTAAAACAACTATTCATATATTCTTTAAAATGAATAATTACTCCAGTTTTCAGTTTCACATAATCATTCAGAAATCATTATAATATGCTGATTTGGTGCTATTTGCTGTCACTTTTGATCAATTTAATGCGTAATAAAAGTATTCAATTACTTCAAAAAAATAAATAATTAAATAAATAAACAAATCTTACTGACCCTAGACATTTGAATAGTAGTGTATATTGTGCAATAAGGAGAGAATTGGAGAGACAGAGAGTAAAACGATTATATCACAAGGGAATTTCCAGTTTCACCACTAATATTCATCTTGCAGTTATTTTTGCTGAATTTTCCACATAGTCATGAAAGGTGGAATATAAATATAGCTGGCAGCTCATGGAAGAGATTCTGCCTTATAAGCAGATGATACAGCTTAAAATGGTTTGGCTTTTTCCCCGATTTAAAAGCTTTACAGCACAAAATGGGAGAAATATGCCCTATCTGAAGGGCAAAAGAAAAGGAAAAACTTTGAGAGAGAGAATAAGGGACAGAACAGAATGGACTCTACTTTTTCTCTGTGCATGGATTAGCTGTTTCTAAAAGGTCACAATAATCCTGCAATAACCTATAAAACAACCATTCACACACACACATAAAATGCACCAGAAATAAAACATTTCAATAGATAATCTGTGTAAAATGATACTGACAAAATAACAATGCTAAGAAATCATTTTAACATAATTTTTACAAACTGCAGGTCTGAAGAAGCAGCAGAACAATGCAATTAATACACTCAGTTTCCAAGCAACGAATCCTTTTCAAGCTCCATAATATGTAAAATATCAAGTAATGTTTTTTTTGGTCTAATCAAGTATGTTAGGCACATATTCGGAATATTCATCCCTTAAAAATATCAAAGCCTAACACAATGCAAATACAAATAATATTCAAAGAGATCTGACAAGTTGACTATCGTGAAAAGTGACAGAGCAACATAGATTAATGGATCTCTTACCTTGCTGTCTGAAGCAGCAATCACACCTGGCCAAAACTTTCTGACAAAAGCGTACACAGCCACACAGCCGTGGAGCACGATGCCCCTTCATACCAGCAGAGTAAACACTGCCGTATAATATAACCCTACTGCATGGATGTTTACAGGGAGACACACTCCTATTCCCAGTTCAGAAGTAATCCCTGAGCTCTGAATTCACACGCAACATCTGTATAATCCCTGCTTTTATCCACATAGATCCACTGTCACATCATGCCTCTTCACCTTCCAGGAGGCAATGAGAAGGGTCAGAGTGAAAGAATAGGGATGTGGAGGGGGATGTGGTTAATTTCTTTGGCTCCTCATTTTCCTCCACTGCCAGTGTACAGTTCACTTGCCCATTAATAATATCTGTCTCTCAAATAGAGAGACAACAGGAGACTTTATTGCTGATAAAGTCACCATGAAATCAGTGGACAAATGATTGGAGAAGTCTGTCATGTTATGACATTTTGATAAAAAATTTCACTGTCAGTTTTTTTTCAATTAAACATTTACATTAATCATTTTAGATTTTATAAAATGTTATATATATTTTTTATTTTTTTAGAAAATAGAGGGTGATTTTTTTATTATTATTATTTTGGGAACATCTTTTCTTCCCTATAGAGTGCCCCAGGGATGACGTGTTTTTGTAGGCCAACCCGGAAGTTAGCGGCGCACGGGTTCCCTCGACTGAAAGCCTATTCATTTTTCCCATAGACTTTTGGAAAATCGCAGAAAATAAGCTGTGTTTAACAAAGGGTTATGACACTTACACGTTTTGTCTATCAAGATAATCTTTACAAGTGAACACAACATTTATAGATTTTGAAGCCTAAATAAAGTCGTCAGATATAAAAGGCTAACAGTAGGCTATAAACGGACTACAGCACACCATGGTCGCGGATCAACGTCGTCACCGCCAAGCGTCCTCAAACTTTATTTAGAAAACAACTCTATTTAAAAACATGCTCACTGATTATGATCTACGCTGTGTATGAATACTTATCCACTTTTTCATGAGAAATGCTGTCCAAATGTCCTGTTTGTCATGATGACGTCTAAAGTCCCCACCAAAGGAAGTAGTCCCTTTTAGCAAATTGTTAGCAACCGCCGTTTTTAAGACACAGTAAAAGTAAAAAAAAAAAAAAAATCACAAGTGGGTTATAACTGGTGTGTTTTATGTCATAGATCAAAACGTGAAAGTATTTAGAGGCTTTGTTAACCACAGACCTTATTTCAGGCGATTTAGCAAAAACCCATTCAAAAAACCCATAGACTTTACGGCGTTGGAACCGGAAGTCCTAAAATGCTAACTCGCTTCCGGGTTTTGCCTACAAAAACGCGTCATCCCTGGGGCACTCTATCGTGACATTAGGCTTGTTTGAGATGCGCCTAGCCTCGCCTGAAGTTCAGCCGAGAGTAGGCGGCTGCAGTTAGGGGAGGAGTGAAAAAAGTGCAGGCAAGACGAACAGTTCTCTGTTCTCGCAGTGGATCAGAACCTACGAGATCAAAGGCGGATATCGCGGGATTCACACTCGTGCGCTGTGTTGCTGATAAACTGGATGTAATTTAAGCTCTGTTGCTTTTATATGAAAATAAACATAATGAATACACCCAAAGTACTTGTCATTTATTTCCATTCGAAAGATGTGTGTATCAATCATTTTTACTTTAATTATAGACATGTTTTTATATATTTTTTTTATAAATGACGTTCGCATAACCCATAGAGAGATCACTGTGTCAGAGAGTTTGGGAATATTCACACATTATTTTTACACATAAAAACATGATATTAGAGTTTTAAAATCAAACATTTTAAATCAGATCAATACACCACGGTTGTTTAAACCAATAAGCTTTAAGCTGTGTCGTCAGCAAGTCGTTTCCCATCGTGCTTTTGGTCAGCGCAGTCGGTGGAGAGCAACTGCGCTCGACTGCAGAATCCGACATGTCCGCCTCGCACTCGCGAGAGGTTTTTGACACACGTCGGCATGACATCAGAGCAAGGCGGCCCACCCACGGACACATTTCTAACCGGCATGCATCTCGCGGTGATCACCGGTGATCGGTTCTGCGCAGAATTTGCTCATCTCAAACAAGCCTATTTATGTGAGTAAAATGGCTTCTCAAAAGACAAAATGTAGGACTTGATTTTGTCCATTGTTGTCTTTTCTTTTGCTAATTGATTTAATCTTATTTTAGCGACAATGGGGGAGGAACAGTTAAAGGCGGCATTAAATGGAAGTTTCAACAGTCTTTTCTTGCTTATTGTGACGCACATATAGCTATAGAAGCTTGTTTCCACCACTAAATTTTAAAAATTTGTCAGAATTTTCATCTTTTTTTATCACAATTGTGAGTTTGCATGTCATAATTCTGACTTTTTTCTCAGAACAGCAAGATTTAAACTCACAATTTCAAGTTATAAAGTCTTTTTCTCCCTTTAAGACAAGTCATTTCACTCGGCGGCTATCTTTGAAACGCCTCTCGGGCATCCTGGGCATCATGCCCTATCTCTTTGAATGGGGAAACATCAAATTCTCCAAAACTGTTCGCCAACCTTACGATTACATTTCATATTTGAAATCTGACAACAAACGCTCGAATCCTGCCATGTTTCAGAGGCGCGCGTCTGACTGTTTCTATAGAAACCGGTGTTTCTAACGGCTGCTGCAGTGACGCGATGACTTTACCAGTCGGCGATTTGCTCTTATTTGAAAGGCAGGACTTATTCCGCCATATTGCGCGTTACACTTTCTCCCGTTCAAAACAATACGAGTGACACGTCTTGTGTTATTCTATAGTCTTTGTATAAACTCAAAAGCTGTGTCTGAAACCGCTCCCTATCCACTATATAGTCCACTATATCGGGTGTCGTGGTGTCCGAATTCTGAGTGAACGACTTCATTCCCTACATTCGTTCACTACTTTATACCCACAATTCTCTCTGATTTCGAGTGTACATTCCATGTACACTGAAGCACTATGTATTCACTATAATTCACTATTTTAAACCTTTTTTTTTTAATCACTACTTGAATAAAACCTACTAAAATGTAGGGTGACATTATTATATAGATGAATTTAAAAAATGAAATTATATTAATAAAAATATTATTTTTTTTATTAAAATATTATGTAGGCATTAAATCAATTTAATGTGTTTTACTAACAGCAATGTGTTTTAATAATTTGTGGCACTGTTAACTCATTAAACTTTAAAAGGTGATAATTTAGTGGATGATTTAAAAAAATTCGTTAATCATGTAGCGTATTCAAATCATAACGGTCGCCTGAGGGCGCTCAAAGAACACTTAATCTGTGAGCGTGAGAGTTTCTAACAACTTTATTAAAAAGGCTAAAAACATGAAATGATGTACACTTGTTAATGTGTTTATTTTTGTTTGCAGTATTTCATAGTATTAAATGATTATGAACACATTAAGCATGACAAAAAAATTATACAATCGATTAAACTACAAAGCTGCCACAGAGGCATGTATGATTACAAAATGAAGTCATTATGATTGTTATCGTTATTAACATTGTTTTATAATGTAAATAACATGTAGGATAAAATTATCGCGTGTCGAGCCGTTTCTGAGATCTCCGACGCACAGTGTATACTTCAGCGTCCGAATTAACTTACTTCATTTCGCTCACTCCATACAGATATAGTGCACTCAAATGCCATACACTAGTGAGCGGTTTCGGACACAGCTAAAGTTATAGTCAGAATCGAGTGATATAAACTCGCAACTGCATGTTATAGAGTCAGAATTGCGGGTTTATAACTCATAATTCTTAATTTTTTTTCTCAGAATTGTTTATCTCACAATTCTGACTTTATAACATTGCAATTGCAAATTCTAAAGTCAAAACCGAGAAATCTCGCAATTCAGAGAAAAAAACATGTCTTTTTCACCTCACAACTTGACATTATAACAATTCTGTCTTTATATCATGCAATTCTGACTTTATAACTTGCAATTAGTATATATCTTGCAATTTTGAGGAAAAAAAAAAGATTAAAAAGTCACAATTACCTTTTTTATTTCATGGCGGAAACAAGCTTCCATATTTATCCAATCTGAGTGAAATGGCTTCGTAAGTGACAGTGCCGCTTTAAGTCGAACACACCTTTTACTTTTTATTTAGAAGGCGGGACTTATTGCAATTTCTACCATTCAAGAGTAATCAGTGTTGCCAATTTAGCGATTTTAGCACGCTTTAGTGACTTCTCAGCGCCTTTTGAGACTTTTGTCAAAAGTTTAGAGACAAATGGCAACTTCTTGGACAAACCTTATATAGATTGTTATTTTGCCCACTGATCTATATTCATATTTAAAAAGATGAATTTGCCATTATGATGTCATCTAGTGACATTTAGCTAACAGTTTTAGCTACTTTCAATTGAAAGCAGTTGGCAACACTTAAAGTAATATGAGTGCGTTTTTGGAACTAATTGAAGAAGACCATGAAAAACGCCAATAAAAACAGCAGAAAACGAAGATGTAAGCAACAAAGCGGACATGTGAGGAGGTCTGAAGCCAAGGTACCCGCGTTTGTGTGTTCAACTCTAGTTTAAAAGATAACGCGACCTGGAGTGCAGTGCTGTCCTGTGCAGGTCAGATGGATTAACACAAAGCAGTTCTCGGGTGCGTGCGTCGAATGGTTGAATGTTGGAGGTCAGAAAAGCTAGAACTCTTCACCGCGTGCAACACGACAGACGTCAAAAAGTCTACTACAAATCTCTCTAGTTAAAAAAAAGTACCCAATATTGCCATCTTGTGGAGAAACATCAGGGAAAACTTTTAATGAAGAGTCTCTCTTTTCTCATTCAGTTAGCCTAATTATTTTAGCATCTTAGACTTACATTTGTAGTGAAATATTCGCCGGAAGATAAACCATGTTTTCCCAGATAAGGTTATCTCATGGTCATCTCCATTAAATTTACATTTGGAGTTGGTTTAACTGAAAATGTGTGGGATTTTGGGCTTTAAAACTGTTGGTTTTGCTCTTTAAACCATACTTTAACAGATACAAACTGACAGAGTTTATATTCATTCATTTGTTTATTTATTTATTTTTCTTGCACTAGGTGAGGAGTCAGTTAAAGACTGTTTTCATGTGTGACAAAGAATTCATGTTCAGTAAAAAAAAAAGAAGGTATGTTTGACTCCTCACCTTTGCCCTCAGGTATGCGTTTGGGTCTTGAGTTCCAGCTTTGTTCTGCAGTTTCCAATTCTGCGCCTTTCTTTGAACAACTCCGGCTGTCTTCCAGTAAAGTACACCCTTCATTGCTTTCTTGGATCTGGACGGGTCATAAAAGTTAGTGTTATCCGTCAGCTCTGAAGGGGCAGAGCTGTAACTAGCGTTACTATCACAGCAGCAGTGAATGCATGTCCATACCTGAGCAATTCAAGACCACATACCTCCTCAAATTAGACTGACAAGACAAGTCTTGAGAAAGAATTTCACCCCAAAATCAAAAGAAAAAATATGTATTTTGTATGAACAAAATTAAGTCTATTGTTAGGACCATTTCCCCCTAAATACACAGTACCTTATTTGAGTTCTCAATGGTAATTCTCTTCAATTTCTGATTACTGATTTAAATATTTATATAAATCAGTGTTACTTAAAGATAATACTACAAGTGGTACCATGACATTTTCATAAAAAACAAACAAAAAAACACCTTTCTATTAAGATCTATATGAATTCATTGACAATCTAAATAAATGACTAATTTGTGCCACTGTTTAGGCTTTACTTTCTTTGGTATATATCTACATGTATTACCATATACAAACATTCCAGACAACAAAATGTTTTTTTCTATCTACTTTAGGAATACATCCAAAGTACATTGTACTGGAGGAAGTCTTATCTTTTTTGCTTGCTTCCTTTATTTGCAGTAAACATTTGGCAGGTTGGCCTAGTTGTATGTCAGTATTGAGCTGATGACTTGTTGTGACAAGTTTGGCAGATTTCTATTGAGGGCTTTAGTCTTAACCATGAAGTAATCAATTTCTGTTTAAGGAAGTACGAAGAACGCCAAAAAAGCCTTTCAAAGATAAGTAAAAATAAGAAACATCCCTTAGGCATAAAACAAGAGACAGGTCTGCTTTCAATCACTCTGGTTTTGAGACTGGTATTCTGTGTGTGTGGGTCTGAGTTAACAAAGTTGACATGATTGTAAGTTATTACAATATTGCTAAAGCATTCACACAAACAGAGAAATAAAAAATTGTGTAAGTGTAGTGCACTGATTAAAATAGTCAAGATAAGGGTATTTGACATGTCCTGACACTACATTTTGCTAATGCATATTATGTATTAGTGTATTAGCTACAATGCAGTTCTTTTGGTCTCATATTAATTGAGAGACTGCATGGAATATTTATTCATTTTTACACTACAGGACAATCACAAGACACTTAAAAGGTGATTAAAATGATTTAGTTGATGTAAATACATGTATGGACATCAACTACCCATATACTTATCATTTAGTAGGGCAGTGTTAGGGAATTGTAATATATAGTCCTTTCCATGTAAATCGTTCATAAGCCATTGATTTGAAAGTGACATAAAATTCATGTAGAAAGCGCTTGCTTACTTTGAACGCACTGTCAAAATCTGGTTATCTCTGTCCTGTCAGACGTCTGGAATGTGTTTGGAATATACCAAAAGACACAATGCAATACACAATAACAGCCACACTAAATAAGGCCTCAAAACAATTGAATATTTTTCAGTTTTTTGATGTGTTTGTATTTAATAGTAGTCAATATTATGTGTGTGTATACTTTACACTACACTATAGTTCGAGAGGGAAAAAAAGTGACCTTAAAATTGATCATTTAAAAAAAAAAATGTACTAAAAAACAATGTTTATGTTAAATATGTTCCCATTTAAAAGTAAACGTGTGTGAGTGTGTGTTTGCTCACCCAGCGCTGGTTACTCAGGGCCAAGGATGGGATAGTGTTTGATAAAGATATCAGCAGTTGCTCTGGGTTTCCCTGAAGCTTGGCCAAACTCTTCATCTTGCTCTTTCTTGGTCTCCAAATGGATGAAGGAAAATGTTTGACTGTGTGTTGTGTTGTGTCTTCCTGACTCATTGACACGCATTCTTATCTTCTCTCCTTCTTCTGTTCACCACCCATTCCCTCCCGTTTCTCCAACACCCTCTTGCTCCATCTTAACCTCCCTGGGCCAGAGAGAGAGAGAGCAATGTGTGGAAACAAGAGAAAGGGCTCAACATGTTGTCCTACAAACCTCCAATCTCAAACCTCCAAAAATAAAGGAATTAAATAAAGTTTATTTAACATGTACAAGTCCCAAAGGTTAGGATTAGGGTTCTTCCCTAGGGTAACTTAAATTTAGAACAAGTAGTCAGTGGGAGGTCCCCAACATGACATGAAAACAATGTACATGTGTTTGTATGGGTTTTTGGAAGTGAAAGGCTTGTTGTGGGCAGAGGGTACTTGTTCAAGGAAGGATACTTAGATCTAGATCTATTATCCTTAGTTGTCCCCATAAGGAAAACAATTTAATAAACATAGTAAATAGTGTGTTAAATATAGAAATGCAGTAAAAAATAAAAAAAGTCCTATGAGGGTTAAGTTTAAGGATAAGAGATTATGCTTAAAAACATTAATAATACATTCAGTTAGTTCAGTTATATGAAAATAGTATTAAAAATGTTGCTTTCTCCATTCTCTTTCATGCAGTTCTGTACAGCTGCAAATTCTATTCTAATTGTATTCTATTACTTTGTATTTTGTGTTGCTTTAGTTTTTATTCGTTAGGATACTATGTCTGATTATGTGCTTGTATATCTATAATTTTGGTAGCCTACTTAGGATGTTTTGTTAATAAAAGAGTTATTTAAGATTTTATCAGTCCCTTCAGAATCACAAGAATTTAATCAAATCAGCTTGCAGTTTTGTTTGAAGTAAATTTCTGCATAAAGTGCTATCTTTTTTTGAGCCTGTTCATTTGCATTCAGCACAAAATATTTATAGGTTGTTGTACTACTGACATTGGTGTTAATTACGTAATGATGATTGATATTTAATTGTGCCACATTAATCAGAGACATTGTTGTGAGACTGCTTTATAGAGATGGATTGTCTTATTTTGACATCTAGAGAGGCAAGTGTTAATTACCAGATAAACATTTAACCTGGTCATGTAAGGACATTTTTGTCAACAAAGTACGTCCCTCTGTCTTGAAATCTGATCAATGAAACCTTCACATTCCATATAACTGAATTCAGGGTCTCTGTGACATAAAACAAGCAATATATAAGACAAAAACACAGTCCTGAAACACATATGTGTAACTTCATCAGCATAAGTGTGTTATATAAAAACTTATAAAAAGTAAAAATGCAGAAAGTTTTCACTTAGGGTGTGGGTTAGGGTTAGGTTTTAGTATTTATAACTAGCTGCATAGAAATCTATGGAATGTCCCCTTTTAGATTGTGCTAAGTAAATGTCAAAATGTCCTTTTTTGGTCCCCATGAGGAAAACTGCTTATAATTCATGCTAAATTATGTTTTTTGAAAATGTAAAAATCCAGAAAGTTTTCTATAAGGGCTGTGTTTAGGGGTAGTGTTAAGGGACATAATATCTACAGTTTGTATAAAAATCATCATGTCTATGGAAAGTCCCCATAAAACATGGAAACCCAATGTATGTGTGCGCGTGTGTGTGTGTGTGAGTTTGTTTATATTACATTGTGGGGACCCCACGATGTAATATAAACCTGAGTTCACCTACATCGTGGGGACCAGCCACCGGTCCCCACAATGTAAATTAATTAATAAAAATACTAAATGATGTTTTTGTGAGAAAATAAAAGTGTGCACAGTTTCCTGTGATGGTTAGGTTTAGGGTTAGGGGTAGGGTAGGGGGAAAGAAAGTACAGTTTGTACAGTATAAAATGCATTGCGGCCTATGGAAAGTCCCCACAATTCACAAAAACAAACGTGTGTGTGTGTGTGTGTGTGTGTGTGTGTTTGTGCACGTGTGTGAAAGGTGATTACGCTCTGAGTGCCTATGTTGAGTCCTTTCTGATCCTGAAAGGCATTAGTCAGTCTACGGAGCATGTATACACCCCTCTATGATCTTATACTACACACACACACACATGGATATAAGTGTAGGCTTTAAGTGTAGTTTTAGTATTTAGTATTTTCTGGGAGCTGAGGTTTCTGATAATAAGGATGTGAGAGTTGATTAAAGGTATAGCAGCTCTCACCGAAGACTCATCTTTTCTTCTGAAAGGTGGACACAGGTGAGTTATACTCCATATTTGATCAATCTCTATGTTAAATAAGAAAAAAAAAACATCTGATTGTCTTCATATTGGTTCACTGGAGCTCTAAAGAGAATGTTTTTTGCTTTATTGTTGTAATCTTTGGATTGTATTTTTCTATGTGATGTGCACAACTGGAGAAATGTTTAATTTATTGTTGTTTTGAGAAATTGAAATACCAGTTTTGTAAAACTAAATATGTTTTACAATTTAAATTAGCTGTTTAGATATATTTATGCTACAGTTCACTGAGGTAACATGCTTTTAAAGTGTACGTAAGCCTGTTTACGGGTATCTGTGTATTTTAAGCCTGAGCAGGCCAAATTTAGCACTGACAATTAAAGCACAGTTCTCCCAGGCTAAATCCAGAGCTATTAAAACTCCCAATTTTCTTGCATTGAAAGCTTTTGAGTCAATTAAATGGCAATAGTTGCAATTGCTACAAATGCATTATTTTTATGATGGTACTTTTGCTTGGTTAGAGAGCCTTGTGGTTTATCTCTGTTGGTCTGTTTACCTCAGGGGCCATAAACACTTGGAGTGCATTCCTTCACCTCAAGTTGCAGACCTACTACAACTGTGTTGGAACACTTTCCTCAAATGCCAGCAATGATGGTGTAGGCGAGATTGAACTCTTGAAACATGGCAGCAGTTCATAGCTCTGCCTTGGTGGACCCAAACCTGGGGTCCGGCCCCAATGACGATGAAATCTCATTGTTGGACGAGTCTGACTCTGGAAGTTTGCTCTCTGATGACTCTGTTTTCCCTGATTATGAACGAGAGGATGGGAAAAAGGAAACTGCCAACACACTATATGAGGCTTGTGTCCAAAATGATGCAGAAGCATTGAAGAGAGTGTTGGAACGTGGTGTGACCCGAGATGAGGTCATGGAAGTTGACATTAATGGCTGGGTAAGACTGTGCAGATTAGTATTAAAGAGCATGAGACTGACTGTCTAATCACAGAGCAGACAAGTCAGTTACTCTGGCAATAGTGTTTTTAGGAGTCAGCTATAAAAGATTTAGGTAGTCCATTAAAAATAGATAAGTTTTGTCAACATGGCATTCAAAATATAACATCATTGTCAACCAATTATGCTTTGGTCAACCTTTGGCCTTAACTATGTACTAAATACCTACAAGACTATGGATTTACTATGTAACTATATATTGTTCTGGAAAATTCACATTTACTGCTTAGTTTGAGGTTAGGAGTAAGGGGGGTTCTGGGGTAAGGGTTTGGGTTACAGTTAGAAGAGGAGTAAACAATGCAACAACAAATTTTAAGTACTTTAAATGAAATTACTATGCATCCATATGTGTGTGTGTGTATATATATATATATATATATATAAGTATTGTAAGTATAAGTATATTGTATCAAACGGTTAAGGACATAGTATTTTAAGGCCACCTAATATAAAGTAGGGGCGATGTTTAAGTAAATTTGTAGGTCACCCATAAAGGCTATTTCAACATGGTTTCCTTTGGGAGTTTCAAATGTTTATGAGTAAAATGGGGTCTGAGGTTAACATTTCTTGAAGAGACTTTTATGTTTAGTATTTTAACAGTGAACTACCAACTTGGACAACCATTGCAGTCCTTATCTAGCAACTTGTTAACAACAGTTTTCACAATTCATATTTGAGGTATTACTGCATTTACTTTGAAATTTAACAGCTTGTGAAAGTCAATTTAAGTAATGTTAACAGACCTTATTGTAAAAACACTTGATCATGGAAACTCCTGAGATACCCATGCCTCAGTGATATTATGGTTTGGTTGATTATGAAAGTGTTGTCTGTTGGTGTGGAGTGTCTGTGGTCTCTAAACTTTTTAACTGTAGACTGATAGAGGTCCTTATAACATGATTCTCTCTTCTAGAATGGACTGATGGTGGCTGCATATAAAGGCTTTCTTCCAATTGTTTATGAGCTGCACGGCTGTCCATATCTGGACATCAACCACCAAGATAATGATGGCAACACTGCTCTAATGATCGCTGCTCAAGCTGGTCAGTTATAACATGTGATGTCAATGCACATTTTTTGATGATAGTTAGAGGATCTCCTGCCTTATCCTGTAATAGCGTTACACTACAGCCTAATATTGTTGAGTTTTGTGAATATGGTGCAATAAGTATAATTTAGCATAGCCTGATATTGCTGAGTTCAACATGTTCCTGGGTCAACATTTTTGTTGATCCTGGAACAACATTCAAATCAACCAATCAGATTTGAGGGACAAGTTTACAGATTATGTATGATAAAATCATGAACTGGTCCTTCTACATGAGTGTTATTCATCTATCATTTCCCTCTGATTTTTAGTATAACTTATGGTTAGGTTTAGGGGTAGGAATAGGGTTAAGACTAAATTTTCAGACTAGAATGTTGTTCCAGGATCAACAAAATATGTTGACCCAGGAACGCATCTAACTCAGCAATATCAGGACGTGCTATAATTTACATAAAATAGAGATTGATTTGTATCAAAAAGAATGTCAATGACTTCATATTAAATGAGCCAGTAATTACTGTTTAGGGAATTGACCCTATTTCTTTATTTTGTATATCTTCAGAAATACAAAGTAAAAAGTTCTAAATCTTTCTGTACACAGGTCATGTCTCCATATGTAACTACATCATGAATTACTTCCCTGGAGCAGAGACAGAGATCAGAGACAACAGAGGATTCACTGCCCTCATTAAAGCTGCCATACAGGGCAGGACTGATGTGGTGGCAGCTCTTATAATGCACGGTTAGAAACTGAATTATCTTTGAGATATGAGCATTCCATATATTGATTTATCACATCACTAGGAAGAGCTAAGAAGTCACCAAATGACCAACATAGCCAATCAAGAATGGCATAATTTGACCCAGTTCACCTCAGTAGCACCTATTAGATTAATTAAGCAGCCAAGCGTAAGATCTGTGGAAGGTGCAGAATAACAGGCCAGATTTGGAACAAGTGACTTCTGAAACAGCATTTTAGACAAACTCTGTTTGTTTACCTAAAATAAATGTACGTCTTAACTAATCCCTCACTTTGAATGGGATGACTCTTTTGCTCTTTCCACATTCTTTTTTAAATTACTCAGGCTTCTGTCAGTGTGCACATTTTGATCTAGCCTTTAAAATCGGCATGAAATCAAAATTGCCAACAATTTTTTTTTTTTTTTTTATGGAATATTGTAGTATTTATCATCAATGATTTATTCGTGCACTTCATTATTTTTTTAAAAATGTATGCGACTAGAGCATTTTTAGATTAATTCCTATGGAAGTTGAGCGCCATGCTTAATATACGCATGGGCGTGAGGCTCAACTTCCATAGGAATGAACTGAAAATGCTCGCTCCACGCCAACAGACACACACCTTCAGTCAGTCAGTCTCTCTCGTGCGCTCTCTCGCTGTTTCGTGTCATTGACCGCCCTCGTCATCCTCAATAAATAAAGTTCTTACAGTAACATGTAACAAGGGTCCTGAAGGTCGAAATCAAGTCCCGCCCTCTCATTTCAGATGCTGTTTCACTCAAATAGACATCACAGTAGAGAAGAAAAAAGAATCGCAACTTCCGCTTCATGCGGACTTTAAATTTGTTAAGTGATATGTGAAAGCTAAGTATAATAACCCATACTTGGAATTTCTCCTCTTAACCCATCCAGTTGCACACACATTAGGAGTAGTGAGTAGTGAGCAGCTATTTTTGCTGTGGCACCCAGGGAGTGATTGGGGGTTAGGACTTGCTCAAGGGTTCCTGCCGGTATTGAGACTCAAACCTGCAACCATCAGGTTACCAGTCTGACTCTAACCATTAGACCACAACTACTCCAGCATAATCCTCCAGCAACTCTCTAATACACAATATATCTGCTAAGGATTTTGGCAATATATTTTAATTCTCTGTATTGTTCTGTCATAGGTGCTGATGTAAATGCTGTAGACACCAACCGTGGTAAATGTGCACGTGACTGGGCGCTGAAAACAGGTCGCTTTGAAACACTGACACGTCTGCGCCACCTTGTACTCCATCCCACAGCCGAACAGTTCTGTGACACCTACGTCCCAGAGTGGCCCAGCCTTAAGTTGCTGGTCAGCAAAGCAACAGCCCAAAAGAGTGCAGGCCAGAAGTTGACTCATCATCTCAAGAGTACGTTCAGTTTCAGTTTCCCACGTGACCCACAGGAAAATGGTGTCATGGATCACATGGTACGAATGACCACCAGCCTACGCAGCCCACTCATAGCCACGGCCACACGACCGCTTTGCCCAAGCAGCCCTCCACAGGTAGGTAAACGTCGGCTGGCTGTGGCTGAGCTGATGCAGAAGCACTCAGAGAAAGAGCTGGAGGAGAGTTCGTTATGCCATCGAAATAATTCCGTCTCCTCCACTTCTCCATCTATGCACTCTGTCGAGTCCGTCTCTGTGTCCTGCTGTGCCGATACAGAGAGGCGTGGAAGTGTGCTGTCCGGTATGCGCTCCTTCATTCCTCGTAGCGTAGCGTCAAGGCGCAACAGTGTTTTCCCCTCAGGCTGTGTCCCACAGATCAAAGTCACAAAATCCTCTGAGCCCACCCCAAAGAAACAGAAGAAGAAGAAAACTCAAAAAGGTTACCTGGAGCCTCCAAAGTGGAAGTATAAGGAGGCCAAGGATGAGAAGAAGAAAGAGAAGAAAGCACTGAAAGAAAAGGAAGAGAAAGAAAAGGAGAAGAAAAGCAAAGAGAAGGATAAAAGAAAAAAGAAAAAGACTGATGATGACTAAGGTGGGATTTCTGAACTCTTTTAAACTCTTTTAAAGCTCTAAGTCTCAGTGAGGATGTAGATGCCCTCATTGTAATGGCGTGTGGAGCAATGCTTGATGGCGGAATCAGTGAAGCAATGCAGTGAAGAACGCAAAAGAGCAAGTGCATTTTGAAACCTCAGTGGTGCAGTCCTGTCTCACGAAATCACTTCCTATTGTTTTTGCCAGTTTAAAGGGGAAATGTATCTGTGATCATTTCAGTCAGTCTCATAGGCTAAAGCAATGAGTTAAAGATATCTGATTGGATGACCTATACAGTATGAGGATAATTCATAAATGAATTTAAACAAACACCAACATAATCAGAACTGAATATCTAAGTTCATATATTGAGCAATTTGATTATTCATACAAATACATTTAAAAAACAACAAATTTACCATAACTTCTCCATAAATATATATTCAAATGCTATATTCCATATTTGCAAAACTATTGTATCCCACAGCAGACATGCAGCCACAATTCAGCTGCTGAGAAAATGAACATTTAGAGTTTTTTTACAGCAACTTCTGAATTGTTTTTGGCAGAGTAAATTCTTAACAAAATGCTATCATGACTGACTTGATCATGTATTATGTTTGTAAATATGTATGATCCGTTGTAAGATGCTGTAAATATGATTGAATAAACTATGTATCCTGTAGTACACACACAAAAAAATGTCTTATTAGGCTTTTTCTCACACTCTCTTCCACCTGTGTATCATCTCTGACAGAATGCCGGGGACTAACGTGAGGCTGAACAGTCAGTAATCTGCTCTCTCACAGTTACGCAACAGCCATCCTGAGAGCAGCAGTAAAGCCATGCAGGATTAGAGATCTAGCCGGGTCACTCAGGTCAAGCAGAGGCCTCTGGCTAAGTTTGGGATCATGAGCCATGGCTTCTTAAGGACATACTTTGGAATCACTTTTGTAGTGATAAGATCTCTTTATCAACAATGGGAAGAGAAATACTGTGCACAAAAGGACTAGATTTGAAGTAAGATATGAGCAGAATGTGGGTATGTGCAGAGGTATACAACTTAAAAGAAATAATATTTATATAAATATTAATTTATGTTTTTATTGTATGGACAGAGGTATTGACATAAATTATGGTTAATGTGGAAATATGTGTGAATTGTACAAGATTTTCTTTTTTAAATATCTCACTTTTTGTTGATTTATTTAAGCCTTTATCATCCAAATATAAAACTACAATAAATAAATAGATTTAATTTTAATACAAAAATACTCAAGATTGATTTTTTTTTTTGTAAATAATTTTTTGAAATAGAATTATTTAAATACATTACACACTGTATATGTGGAGGGGGGGGGGGGGGGTGTCAATGAACTTCCTTTTAGTTACTTAATACAAGAGTTTCACCAGTTGGGTATTTCAGATCTGCTTTGTTGTGGATTTAAGCAGTTTTCATTCGTAGTGTGTCACAGTTTCATCTACTTTTTCCAGTCAGAATGTTTCTCCCCAACATAAGTGGTAAGTGTTTATTTCTTTTTCCCTAATGTTTTAGAAATAAATCTTGCTCATCTAATTGGACTACTTTGTCCATCAGAGGAACATTTAATTAAATTCATCTAATTGCAAAAAACGTGTAGCTGATTTCCATTTCAGTTATTTAAATTTGCAATAAATTGCTACTAATGGTTTAAATTAGATCATATGAATCAGGGCTAGCCAAAGAACTTGCTTTTTTTTCTCCCTCAATTCTTTCTAGTGCAATAAAATATAGAACATAATTGCAGTTACTAGAAGAGAACTAGCTTGATAGATAGAGCTGTCACTATTATTATAAACATATCACCATAAAGTGTTCTAATAACATTTACATTTCAGTGAGCAGGACTGTTTAGATGCAGACCGGTCGGTTTGGCCAATTAAGCAATAAAGTTCAAAAACAGTACTCTTCTGAATCTTGAGTTTGTTTGACTCACAATAATATACTTTTGTAACATACAAATATATTTTAAACCAGTAGTCTAAAAATATAAATAACTATATTAAGGATTTATTTGGGTGTAAATAATGTCTTGTTTGCTCCTCAAGTATAAAATGTTGAAACTTTCACATTTCATGTACTTTAATTTGGGAAGTCCTGTTTTTCACAGTATTGCAATCTTTCTTTCTTCATAGCGCTAACTGTGGTGTGCTGGATAATGTGTGTGAGAATCACTGTGTCCCAGGGTAAGAATCAGTTCACCTGAATAATCTACTCCTGTACAGATGCAGAAGCACACATATGGTCAGTACAATGAAAGAAGGCAAATTTTTCAGTTAGGTGACAGGTCATATAATCTTATACACAATGTTCCCTCTAAGCTGCGCGCGTGCGCGGCCGCGCAGAAGAAATAATTGCCGCGCAGAGAACAGACATGAAAATGATTGTAGTAGTTTTAAATGAGAAATAATTGCAGTGCTCTGGACAACCGCTATAGAGTTATTGTCGCTATAGAGTTAGAACCGGTGAATGCGGTTTACAGGTTTCATAGAAAAAGAACGATTGAGCGCGTGTGAGCTGGCTGGCCCTGAGCCAAATCAGTCACGGTAAGAATACTGTCATGTTTGCGGACTAAATACATCAATACGAGAGGCAACGCGAAACGAAATGTAAAATAAAACGTCACGTTTTAATGAAAAGTGGCGGAAATAACGGATGATGGGCACAGAATGCTAACAAATTTACAATCACACACCCACCACAGGTGTAGCTTGCAAACTCAAAATACATCAGTGATTTACCTCAGTTTAAATAGATTATTGTGTGTGAGGTGTGGGTTTCAGGGATGTTTAGATAACTATAAAAGAGTTAACGTTCACTTTTCTTAAAAATATTTATCTATCAGTTTAAATGCTTCAGTTTGTTTTCACTATATAATATATTAAAACAAATGGAAGCATTTAAATTGATATAATACTGTATATCAGTTTAAATACTTAAATACTATATTTATTATATTATAATGTAAGCCTATAAAAATTGATCTCACAAGGGGATTGTTTAGGGCTCCTTGCCACAAAAAATCTTAACCTCCTGGTTTATAAAATCTGGGAAATTCATAAGCAATAAACATGTAATTTTGATGGTTTAACACTGTCTGTTGCTAATAATTGACTGTACAAAAACACATTATAGTTATCCCAAACCATCATTGTAACTGCTCATATTATATTATTGTAAAGAATTGAACTGTCCTGCAGGAGGACAGAAATTAATTTAATAGAATTTCTTGGTAAAGTTAATACAGCAATGTGAAAAAATCTCAAGTAACCTAAAATGTGCATAATTTAGTGACTGAACTGCTTGTTTTCAAACATATTATTTAATAAATCACTTAGTTACATCAAGGGTCAAATAAAATAGAAACAGCACATTAAAGTTAAATGTTACAGTTGCATGATAAATGTGTGTGTGTGTTTACGTTCATTGTACAGGTCTGATATAAAGTATGTTTTTGCTCGGGTGGCCAAAATATGCGCTCAACAGAGAAAAGTTTTGCTCTGCGAGAAAAAAAATTAGAGGGAACATTGCCTGCATATCAACATGTTAGTGCAGGCATGGAGAACTTAACATTATATTATTATGTATCAGATTTTATGATCATTTAACTTTGGCATCGGCTACTTGCACTAAGTGTAAATAGCAATGGATGCTATTTACACTAAGTGACAATAGCAGCATTTTCTTAGTGATATGCTATTTACTCTAGGTGAAAATAGTGATAGATTCTATTTACACAATGTAAAAGCATCAGTTCTTTTCAATAAGAGTAAATAGTAATTATATGCTATCTACTTTATATTGGCGGATACTATTTGCACCTCAGTATTTTTGTACATTAACAGGATACAATAATATCACAGAGTGTAAATTATTATATTTATTAAAATTATTAAATGGATGCTGCCTTATTGGGAAAATAAAAACCCTCCCTACACCTTCCCCTAACCCTACCCAATAAGCACTTTTAATATTATTAAACCGTTTATTTCCACTTTTGGAACATTATTTTCATCTTTATTGAAAATAAACGCGAGCTTGGCAAAAGACTGATTCAAACCCGCGTTGATCGCGTTAAAAGCCAAGTCTGCAAACCTTACTTTCTACTGCTGTGCCACTGAATATGTTTTATTCCTTCTGTCTTTTGTAAAACTGTAGTGGCCCAACCAGATATTGGTGGGCGGAGTTAGTGTAAAAACTGTTTGCCAACAAATTTGCACTTAGTGTAAATAGACACTCCGTTTATCTTTTTACAGACAACTTATGTACTTTAAAAGAACCCTGACAACCTAAAAGTCTTTAATTAATGCATTTTTTAAAAATAAACAGGACAGGTTGATAAGAACAATTAGATATATGTAACCCACAAAGATGAAGGGACCAATAAAAAGTCTTTAATATAATAACTCACATATAAACATAAAACATCTTAACATTAATGCAGACACACAAGGAGTATAAATACTAAACCAAACGAGGAGCTAATGAGTTAATTAATAGACAACAGGTGAAGTGAATACAACAAATCAAACACGCTGGGAAACTGGGTCACAATGAAACACAAAACAGAACATAACCCTGACTTAAACAGCATGGCAGATATATGTATAAGCAATGTTCCCTCTAATTTTTTTTCTCGCAGAGCAAAACTTTTCTCTGTTGAGCGCATATTTTGGCCACCCGAGCAAAAACATACTTTATATCAGACCTGTACAATGAGCGTAAACACACACACACATTTATCATGCAACTGTAACATTTAACTTTAATGTGCCGTTTCTATTTTATTTGACCCTTGATGTAACTTAGTGATTTATTAAATAATATGTTTGAAAACAAGCAGTTCAGTCACTAAATTATGCACATTTTAGGTTACTTGAGATGATTCTATTAAAAATTAATTTCTGTTCTCCTGCAGGACAGTTCAATTCTTTACAATAATATAATATGAGCAGTTACAATGATGGTTTGGGATAACTATAATGTGTTTTTGTACAGTCAATTATTAGCAACAGACAGTGTTAAACCATCAAAATTACATGTTTATTGCTTATGAATTTCCCAGATTTTATATACCAGGAGGTTAAGATTTTTCGTGGCAAGGAGCCCTAAACAATCCCCTTGTGAGATCAATTTTTATAGGCTTACATTATAATATAATAAAATATAACATAATATTTAAGTATTTAAACTGATATACAGTATTGTATCAGTTTAAATGCTTCCATTTGTTTTAATATATTATATAGTGAAAACAAACTGAAGCATTTACACTGATAGCTAAATATTTTTAAGAAAAGTGAACGTTAACTCTTTTATAGTTATCTAAACATCCCTGAAACCCACACCTCACACACAATAATCTATTTAAACTGAGGTAAATCACTGATGTATTTCGAGTTTGCAAGCTACACCTGTGGTGGGTGTGTGATTGTAAATTTGTTAGCATTCTGTGCCCATCATCCGTTATTTCCGCCACTTTTCATTAAAACGTGACGTTTTATTTTACATTTCGTTTCGCGTTGCCTCTCGTATTGAGGTATTTAGTCCGCAAACATGACAGTATTCTTACCGTGACTGATTTGGCTCAGGGCCAGCCAGCTCACACGCGCTCAATCGTTCTTTTTCTATGAAACCTGTAAACCGCATTCACCGGTTCCAACTCTATAGCGACAATAACTCTATAGCGGTTGTCCAGAGCACATTTAAAACTACTACAATCATTTTCATGTCTGTTCTCTGCGCGGCAATTATTTCTTCTGCGCGGCCGCGCACGCGCGCAGCTTAGAGGGAACATTGTATGCAGGTGTTCTTCTTATTGTGCATTACAGTTTAAACGTTTTGGTCCATAGATATTTTTTATTTTTCATTTATGTCTCTATTATTACAATTTTTCAGGATTCTTTGATGAATCAAAAGTTCAAAGAAACCGCATTTATTTAAAATAGAAATATTTTGCAACTTAATTGATCAATTTACTGTGTCCTTGACTAATGAAATCTTTTCCACAATACACAAACTTTTGAACAGTAGCGTATGACTGCTAAGGTCAGTGCAACATAAAATTCCATGATTTGTTTTATTTAGTGTTGCTTATATGGTTTGTTGAATATAATAACTGATTTGAAATGAACAAGCACAGAGGGACTAAATGATAAACTATAAATGCTGATCCAATTTTGCATTAATAAGTCTTTTTCTGTTCCTTTCTCATTCTGTCTCTCATCTCCAGCATCTCTTCCAGCCCCTACATTCACGTTTGGATCCGGGGTGAATGCAATGAATATTGAACTAAACACTTTAGTCGGGGTTTCCTGTTACATTCCTAGAGGTGCTTCGTATCCTGTAACTGTGTCTGTGGGCAGACTGGAAAGCCCCTCACAGACCCCAGAGACCACAGAAGCCTGGGTGACCACTGAGGTCATCCATTATTCGAAAACAATGGATTTCACAATCCCTGCAGTAGCCAAGTTTGAAGGGAAAATAGTGTGCTGGTACCAATCCACTCGGACTGAACTGAAAAATCCTTATTCTGAATTCAGTAGTCCTGTTACCTTAGTTGTATGTAAGTTTAATTGTGCATAGATGAGTGTATTTTAGCATTTTAGATTAGAAATGTTTTACTGAAATGTCACTCTGTTTCTTCCTTTCTTTCTTTCCCTTTACCAGCTGCCCTCCGTGCTCCCAAAGTGTCTTTGCACCCCAATCTCTTTCGTGTGGGTGGGAATTACACTGTGTACTGTAATTCAATCTCTGGCCCAGTCACAAACTTCACATTAAGTCTGTATTACCGCAGCCTCCCTGTCACACCTGGAACCAACTGGACCTTCGCTGGTTCATTGTTTCTCACAGATGGCGATAATATTTTCATAAGCAACACAAATGCAGTCGTCCCAATAGAGTTTACCTGCGATATGGAGATGTTGTACAATGGAAAAGTCTTGAGTTCACCTAAGTCTAATATTGAGAAAGCCATCCCAGGTACAGAGAATCTTTTTTTTTTTTTTTTTTTGTATGTATGAGAGTTTATGTGTACTTATACAGACTCAAAAGACTTAATGGAGCTCAAGATGTTTATTTTAAACCTGTTTAGGAGAAATATAAAAATGGAATAAAAGAGTATTAAACTGTAAAATGAATGTGGATAAATAGGTGAGAAATTAAGTCTAATTTGCGATTGTTCAGATCTTTTCTAAAAGAAGGAGACTTGGTTGAGACTAATTGCGTTGAGATCTGAGATACTAAATTTGAGACCAAATTATTTAACTGATGTCTAGAAAAAAGAACAAAACAATTGAGATCTTGTTTGTGATTTTTCTTTCCCACGTGTTTATATTCATTTCAAGTCTATACGTTTTCTAAAGCCATGGTGCGTTGTCTTCACTTGTGCTCCATTAGAAGAGCTTCCGGTTCGCCTCTGGGAGCAAACTTCAGGAGAAAGCTGTCTAGGGTACCTGGATGTCAAGTTCAGAGGCATGTGGCAACCTGTTTGTCAGAAGGAAGTTACCGAAGCTGATGCATCTGCTGCTATTGCAACGGCTAAAGTGGTGTGCAAGGAACTGGGATGTGGGCGTGTGCTGGAGTGGAAGAGGGTTGTGGACTACCAGCGAGATTCACTCACACTTGGGGGTATCAGATGCAGTGGGAAAGAAGAAAAGATCAGAGATTGCCCAATGGGTGAAATTGAATCTTGCAATAAGAGAGGCTTTCTCTACATAGTTTGTTCAGGTGAGACAGATTGAGATTATTGTACAAAATTATTGCAATGTCACCTTATCCAAAAATATTTGTAAGACCCATGAAATTACCTAACAAGCACAGTTTTCATGAACCATAATGTGCTATTTGCTAGTTGGCTGCAGGTATTAGAGGGGTAAAACTGGACAAAAATCTGTGTAGTGCCAGACGAATCTTCAACATTTTGTCCCATTTTGCCAGAAGAGGATTTTTAATGTAAATTTTAATGTATGTGTGCTGTATATCAGCAAAAGACATTTAGGAGTACATAAGCTTATGTACGACTTCAAAAAAAAAAATGGTCCAAAAGCCACAAAACACCAATTCATGGGTTCTGACTAAATTTCTGCATTCTTTGTACCTTTCTAATAAATGTCTTCATTTTACTCTCCCTTTTTCCAGATGCACTGCCCCTTCCTAAACTGTCTGTGATGAATTATGGCTCCAAAGAGACAGGCTCCAAAGTATATGTCAAGGAAAAACAAAATGTGCAAATCTCCTGCTCCGTTGACTCAACTTATTTAAAAGGCCACTATGTAACTCGCCCTATTCACACTTGTACTCTTAATACTGTTACACTGAATTGTTTCGTAATTACATTGCAAATATTGTTTCTGGTACATATACAGCAGTTGTCTTTCTAAAGTCTTTTCTGTCCTGTTTAGGGGGACTTCATTTTTAAAAAGGATGGTGCTGTTTTGAGAAGAATGTACATGAGTCCAATCTCATCTGTGTCTATCACAGAGTCTGGCAAAGTGGATGGAGAATATGAATGTGTATACCAACTTGATTCTTCAAAAATTAAACCGGTGTCTCAGCCCAGCAATTCAGTCTTCATTTACAGTGAGTTCTTATAAACAACCAACTTTTTAATCCAAGATACCTAACATAAATTATTTTTTAGGATTTTTCTTTCTTTCTCTTTTTGCAATCATGCTCTTGGTTTGTTATTTATGTTTAATGTAGAATTTTAAATAACAAACACCAGGGGGCAGTGCTGAGCTACTAATTTGTAATTTTTATATCATTAAAAATTACCCCTAAAGAATGAATAGTTCTTTTTGTCAAGACCCCTGTCATTATCATATATTTTATTTTAGTAGAGTAGGTCACTTCTTAAGGACTGATATACTGAGCAACGTTTAAACAATGTTTTCTCTTTGCCACAATATTCATTTCCGCCACATTTGCAAGGTTTTTTGATTTAAAATGGAAATGTTTTCCTGACTTTGCTGATGTTCACTTCTGTTTGTCTTTTGCAGTATACATCCCTCCGGATCCGGTACCAATTGTTGCAGGTGTTCTCACAACTGTTATTGGAATAGCTATTATGACGTATATTTGTGTGTATAGAAGAGCAAAAGAAGAGGTACAGAGCAATGAATTTCCAGCACATTCCCAGGACCCAGCAACAAATACTGAAAACCCAGATCACAATGTCTACATAGCACAGCAAATGTAGGAGATATTATAATCATTAATGCCTTAAAATTGGTTTAACTTCACTATGGAAATGGACATTTTACATGAAATATGAAGTTTGATGAATGTTGAAAATGAATGTAATTTTGCAAAACATTTGTACAAAGGGCTCCTGAAAAGGTTAGTTAAGCCTTTCATGCATGAATTATAAAAATCTCAGTCAGGATTTTTTGTTATTGTTGTTTTTATTGCTCTTAGGGCATGAAAAACAAGTTTTTTTCAAAGAGATTTTCAGATGTCCACAGTATGCGTTTTTGTTTTTATCTGAAGAGATAGTGTATTAAACATAATACAGTAATAACACAGTAATACTGTGTATTTAACAAGCCAATAAAATTATATAAAATCATGTAAAAAAAAAAAATATATATATATATATCTATATATACATATATATCTATATATGTTCCCATTCGACCAGCAAATGAAGAATTCATACAAGTTGAACTTTGCGTGTGTTTGATATCAGAACATAAGGATGTGATTCCTTTAAAGATCTCTAAAACCGGTGAAGGTACAACTGTGGAAACCCAAATCAGGCTATGTAGAAAATGCTCAAGCTCCCTCCAATCTATCAGAGTACTACATCGATTTACCCTTATTAGCTGATCATTCTAATTACGTTTTAAGATCGACAAATTTCTACTAGCTCTGCTCTCTGAGAAAACCTGAGACTAAGGCCCCGTCCACACGGAGACACGTTTCTGTGTATAGGCCTACGCACAAATTTTGAATCGGATAGGCGTTTCGTCCACACGGATCCGGCGTTATGTATGACTTAAAAAAAATGGCCACA
This sequence comes from Chanodichthys erythropterus, assembly GCF_024489055.1. Taxonomy (NCBI): domain Eukaryota; kingdom Metazoa; phylum Chordata; class Actinopteri; order Cypriniformes; family Xenocyprididae; genus Chanodichthys; species Chanodichthys erythropterus. Next base: position 25,610,190 of record NC_090241.1, read on the forward strand.
AAACACCAGTGCATGGTGAAAACCGCTATTTTTTTTAAACTGGGTCCCGGAGTGGATAAATTTGAAAACGCCGCCTTTGCGTTTTTGTGTGGACAGCCAATCCGTATATTTTGTGAAACGATGAAGTCATCACCCCACATGTCGACCCTAGTCAGTCACCACTAACAGCACAAAACAGCTACAACAACAACAATAGAGTACTACATGCTTGTGTTTGTGCTGCAGAAGCTACCGTGCCTAAAGCTTCATTAAAATAAAGCTTTATTTCTAAGCTTTTCTAAGTTTGTATACAGCGCGCAAGGTTTATGCGCATGCTCCAAGTCTTATTCTCTGTTTTAAATGTATCTCTGTGGCAGAATTACAGCGCCACATACTGATCTGGCATGTATGCTACATCGTTTTGAGTCATTTCAGTGGTTTTGTGTGTACGCAGATATTTCTTGAGGAAAAAAAAAAATCGGATAGGGTAAGCTCTGGCTTCGTGTGGACGTAGCCTAAAATCTACACTAGCAATCAGGTGTTTTCAGTCTCATCTGAAATGTGCAATGTTGAGGGTAATGCATTACAAGTAACATGCATTATGCAATCAGATTACTTTTCTGATCAACGAGCAAAGTAACGCATTACAAGTAAGGTGCATTACATAATCAGAATACTGTTTTTCATGTAATTGCAAATTACATTCTAATAACACAAATACATTTATTTACAGCCAAATTTCGAAACAATTCTGACGTAACAAAGCCTTGTTTACTGAAATCATTTGACTTTGGCAGTTTGATACATGCTCCGAACCACTGATTCGAAACAAAAGATTCGTAAAGCTTCATGAAGTAGAAATCGCCCATTACTAGATATTGTTGAATAAAGTCGTTTGAACCACTGTAGTCACATGAACTGTACTAAATATGTCTTTAGTAGCTTTCTGGACTAATTATCTTGCTGGCAAATGCAGGCTTCACTGAGCCATTGGATTTTATGAAAAATATCTTAATTTGTTTTCCGAAGATGAATGAAGGTCTTATGGGTGTGGAATGACATGAGGGTGAGTAATTAATGACAGAATTTTCATTTCTGGGTGAACTAACCCTTTAAGTATTTTCAAGAACAACAGTAACAAGCATGAATGAAATATAGCTAGATGTCCAATTTAGTATGATGATAGATGATTAATCAGAATTTCCTACCAATCTAAAATAATACTTGGAAAATGTAGCAATGATATGATTCCTTAAATGTTATTTGATGTTACAACTTTTTTTTACCTGCAAGAGTCTCCTAGGATAGAAGGAATGGATGGATATTCCAGAGCAACTTGGCATTTCTGACTGGCTGTCGACCATCTTGGTTTAAAGAAAAAAAAAAGAAAAAAAAAACGTCCACTGTTGTGGTTGATGTACAATTATGCCATCAAAACCTATGCATATGCAAGAAAGTTGCTTTTTGAATAGCTGTCCTCTGTAGTGTCCTCTCTGCATGAAAGGGTTAAAAGAGAATATTTAAACATCAAAATCTGGCTTCATAAAGGACAGTGGGACAAGTTAATGTAGCTAAAATTACATCTTGAAAAATTAACTAACCTATAGAGTTTTAGGATAATTATGAATAAGAGAGGCTGTAATGTTTGCAAAAAGTAAGTTCTTTGCAAGATTTGAATGCATACTAATTGGGCAAGATGATAAAGTTGTGTCATCATCACAGTTTAAGGCCAACATAAGTGGATATATATCCGTTGAAATATCTTTTTCTATTTATAGTTTCTTAGTGGTTCCATTGTCTAATTTTAAGCCATAGCTATTTGATGTTGAAACTGTCCATAATTGAAAACATTTCAAGGGACCCAAACAACAGAGGCAATGAAAGACAAAGCAAGGCAAAACTTGTGGTCTCAGATTTATTGTATTCAGATTTTAAGTTGGTGTCAAGTCAATCAATACAAAATAAATCTGGTTGAACATGATTTCAGTTTTGTTGCATTTTTCCATTTATAACAGGGATTGTAAAATATGCTCTGGAAGCAGTTGAATACTGGGGAAAGTGTAAGGTAGTACAGTAACCACAGAGTAACAACTGAAGTATTTAGCTTCCAACTTGGCAAGTACTCAAAGTTAAGGAGGGATGGTCCACAGAAATGTCATTGTGCCTATTTTTTGCTGTAACAGATCTCCCTTGAATGTGAGGTAACTGGACATTGGCAGCCCAAAAGTCATTGTCATCAGTTACAGGCTGTAGGTCATGTTTTATAGCAAATAGGTAAACTGACACTGACAGCCACTGCATGATGATAAAAGACATATAAGTCAACTAAAGTACAGCAGGGAGTTGTAAAACAGCACAAAATACTCAACCAGGACTTTCAGGAACTGTATAACACATCCCTGATCCAGTGAAACCATGGTACTGCTTGTGGTCATGCTAATGAGACTTGAAATCCTATTGATGGGAAAGGCCTAATTGGCTTCAGTGGTTTCTATGTGTATACATTTCTTTTCAAGTCTCTCTTTCCCCAATACATACCAGTGCAGAAATAAAAATTCAGTGGCTGGGAGTACATATTCTTCATTAAATTCTTCCAGATGTCATTTTAGTGTAGTTGGGTTGATGATTTAAATTGGCAGTGACACCACCAGACAAAAGATGTGTGTTATGCGTCACTACCATCAACGCACAGAAAAACCTAAAACTTATTTTGTTTAAGAAAACATTGTCCTCATCTCCTCATTAACAGGGGATAGCTGTCTGGCTAGAATATAGCACCATAGATGGTTTGAATTGTAAAAAGGTTTGAAGTGATCTGGATGCAGGTAAGGAAGGTGGGAAGCTAGGTTGGGTTGGCTTGGAAGGCTTCTCCTTAATAGCGTCTTTGGTTGCTGACGGAGGTGACGCTGGTTTTGCTGATGGAGCTGCCACCGTATCCTGAACCTCCACTGAATCCTGAGCCACCGAATCCTGAGCCACCGAATCCTGAGCTACTGCCATAGCCAAATCCAGCGCCGCTACCAGAGAAACCTGCAAGAGAAAGATGGTTCAGACACATATCCAACATGACCTGGAAAATAAGATTATAGGAATTGTGGATTGATTTAGAGAGAGTGCACAAGATTTAATTACCAGATGACAGAGTTCCTCCAGTGGACTGCTGCACATGAATGGTGGCTGAAGCTCCACCGCTGGACAGTCTGAGTAAAGATGACAGATTTGCTTAATTATGTTTTTCAACACCTAGAGGTTTGTCAAAAAGTTTTTTGAGATTGTAAATATCAAAGAAACACTCTTTTAGCACTTCCTACCTGCTCTCCTCTCCCTCCAACAGCTTCCTGTAGGTGGCGATTTCAATGTCCAGGGCCAGTTTGACGTTCATGAGCTCCTGGTACTCGCGCACCTGGCGGGCCATGTCTTGCTTGGCCCTCTGGAGGGCTTCCTCAAGCTCCTTGATGCGGAGCTTGGCGTCCTTCACTGCCAGCTCTCCGCGCTCCTCAGCCTCAGCGATCTGAGCCTCCAAGTTGGCACGCTAAAATGACAACAACATAGATAAAGTCAGCTTTTTCACATAAACAGGGTGTTAAATATTTTTGTATCAATCCTTGCTCATCATTACCTGTCCCTTGACGGCATCAATCTCATTCTGCAGGCGGGCGATCATGCGGTTGAGTTCAGCAATCTCAGCCTTGGTTGAGCGGAGGTCCTCACCATACTGACCAGCAGAGGACTGCATCTCCTCAAACTGTAACACAAATTGAGACAAATGAGCACTTGCGTAGCCACAGATGAGGTGGGCTTCAAGAGTTGAGCCTGTAAGAGCTTGACCAACCTTCTGTTTGTACCAGCTCTCTGCCTCGGCACGGCTGCGGTTTGCGATGTCCTCATACTGAGCACGAACTTCAGCAACAATGGAGTCCATATCCAGGTTTCTGCTGTTGTCCATCTCCACAATAACTGATGTGTCCTTGATCTGAGACTGGAGCTCACGCAGTTCCTGCAAACACAGACCAAACAATATGTAAATTGCCTGCCATGACAGAGCAACAGTACTATATGCTAAGAAGTTTTGGTTGGCCAAAAATAAAGAATTGAACTTACAGCCTCGTAGACTGCCCTGAGGAAGTTGATCTCATCTTGAAGAGCATCAACCTTGGCTTCAAGCTCAACCTTGTTCATGTAGGCTGCATCAACATCCTGAAAAAAATAAGAGGACATTCATTAACCTATTGCTATCACAAAAAAAAAAAAGAGAGAAAAGATTAATGCAGTGAAAAAGGGAGGCAAGAAAACAAAACAGAAAAAACATAAATAGTCCTTACCTTCTTGAGCAGGACAAACTCATTCTCTACGGAAGCACGCTTGTTGATCTCATCTTCATACCTGTTAAGAGATGGGAAAATGTGAGTAAATCAATCCTGTTCTCAGTGTTTATCTGTTAAATTATTCACCTTCAAAATGACAACTTTACTCACTTGTTCTTGAAGTCCTCAACCAGGCCCTGCATGTTCTTCAGCTCTCCTTCCAGCTTCATCTTCTCATTTCCCAGGCCATCGAGCTGTCTGCGCAGGTTAGAAATGTAGGCCTCAAACATGGCGTCGATGTTAGAGCGGGTGGTGGTCTGTTCTTGGAGGAGACTCCATTTTGTCTCCAGCATCTTGTTCTGCTGTTCCAAGAAACGCACCTGAGGGAAAAGAGAGAGAGAAATTAGTATTTTGTCTGTTTGTTTTAAATGATTTTCACTGTCAAGCTCCTTAATTTGGGGTTAAACATGCAGTTGAGGAAGATTGCATTCTGAAAATGAATGAATGAATGAATGAAGTAGATTGGTGGTTTTGTCTGGCTTGTATGACTCCTTTGTAGTGCTGTCTCTTTAAGTCTCTTTGTGTATGCTTTCTGGAAGCATTGTTTAAGGGAATACAAATGGTCATGAGTCATTTTAGCAGGCATTTTCTTTCTGCAGGGTGGAGTGAAAGAAGGGGGAGGGGAAGGTGAAAGTGGACTGACTGGGTGTGGCAGTGCTGCACACCAGCTACATAGGCTGGAAAAAAAAAACTTTCAGTAATGACCTCGCCCCAAACCTGCATTGCTTCACAGGGAAAACAGCAACATCAGAGAAACACGACATACCTGACACACCCTAAGGCAGGTTTTGTCTCTGGCCTTTGGAGATCAGCCAAACCTGACAACACCTGTCTAGCTATTAATCTACTAAATTTGATGTCTTTATAAATTTTTTCTACAGTATGAGTGTACCCTAGAAATATTGATTTAATTAACTTAAATGAACAAAAACTTACATTTCACTGTTATCTTAAACCTTAAAAGGTTCAAAGGCATTTATAGGCATAATCTTTGACCTGTAACCTGCTAGCAAGTTATAAAGCAGAGTAAACGTTTGGAGCATCTAGTGTCTATGGCCCAGATGACTCATCCAGGTCACACACTTCTTACTGCAAATTCTCCCACAGGCACTAAAAAATAAAGGTGTGTGTGTGCAGACTGCATGCCCTTGGGTGTGTCTTCTGTCCACATTTGCTCAGAAAGTTATGAAGTGTTTGTTTGCAGCCAAATATGGGCGTAACATACAGCTGACTAAAGCTTTTTTTTTTTTTTTAAATAAGAGAGGCTGAAATAAAAATACACAGCACAAATGGATCAAAATGACTATCAATTTCACAAGCTGTGTGATTTTTTTGTGGTGTAATATGGTCTAGACTTTGGACTATACACAGACTGGTTACTTGTAGCACTCTCTACGTAGTGTGTATCTACTGTATGACTCACATGGTTGCTAGGTTATTACCTAAACTCCACCCATATTTGGATAGCCTCAGTCCTGGGTTTTTTTTGAGGACTTTTTTCCAAGGATAAAGCCATACTAAGAGAGATCTAGTACAAATGGTTTAACATTTGTAGAATTTACATTAGCTTATTAGCTGAACGTTACTACTGCCCAATTAGTAAAGATAGCACCACACAGGCCTGTGGTGTAAGCAGATGGAATTATCTCAAACTCATTTTTTACAACTAAGAAAAAAGTCTAACTTGCAGATATGCTTAAAGAATGCTGTTGTGCAAGGGAAAACATATTCACTTTTTTTTTTTTTTTTTTTTTTTACAGCTGCAAGCTATTATGGTGTGTAGTAATACTTAAGGCATCCAGTGTTAAGAGCCACTGGTTCAAAGGTCATACTTAGTAATAAAATGAAAATGCTGCATTTGAATGCACTACATGCACCGTGCAGAGCTATATCATTTTATATATTTGCATAAAATGTAAAAGACATTGTCAATATAAGAGAAAACAAATGCATAATACTCACTTTGTCAATGAATGAGGCGAAGCGGTTGTTGAGGGTCTTGATCTGCTCTTTCTCCTGAGTGCGGACAGCCTGAATCGTGGGGTCAATTTCCAGGTTGAGGGGGGCCAACAGGCTCTGGTTGACTGTTACAGCAGTGATGGGAGCTGCAACGAAGCCCATGCCTCCACCGAGACCTCCACCGTAGCCTCCACCATAGCCTCCACCCATGCTGCTGCTGCTGAAGCTGTAGCTGCTGCCTCCAGCACCGAACCCTGCACCGAAGCCTGAGGCGGCACCCACGCCAGATCTCCTGACAGAGCTAACCCTGGTAGAACCAACGGGAACTGCATAGGCTGACTGGCTGGAGTAGCTCTTCCTGATGGAGCCGCCGCTGCCGCTGCCACTAATGTAGCTGACAGTCTTGATGCTTGTCATGGTGCCTGTGTCTTTCAGTTGCTGAGAAGGAGGTACGAGAGTGCTCTCTGAAAGAGGAGTGGAGTGGAGGAGGTTGCTCACAAAGGAGAGTCAAAGTCCCTCTGCATGTCTCTCTGCAGCTGGCTGACCAATTTTATACACACACTGAAGGGGGGGGGGGGGGGGGGTTTGGGGGCGGAGCCACTTCTTCACACAACTACACCCACTCACAGATTCACTCTCACACACACACACCCTACCTGTTAGACAGGTACAGAGAGAAAGTGGCAAGATAAATGCTGTCACACCCAGCCCCAGGCTTTGCCCCTCGTGGACAGAGAAAATGAGGGGAGAGGCAGAGACTTGAGGACAGACATTCCAGAAGAAACTCTGAAAAAATTCAGAGAAGACAGTGCAGCTCTCACAGTCTGCCAGCGGGTGTGTGTCTGCCTCAGTATCTGGTTGGCTGGGCAGCCGTAGAGAGAGAGTTAACCTCTGCTCTTTTCAGCAGGGTGGGGCACGTAGCAACTCTCACATTTATGAATGGCGTTTTTCCATCTACTTTTGCCAGTGTTTGGAACTGGCAGGGCTTTTTCTCCCCAAGAGATGAAGAGGTACATTGTTGAGATTTACAAGGGAAAAAGAACAGTGAGCAGGGTTTCCGTCAGTATTGGTATTGGAAAATGTGCACACATGCTTCTGCACAGTAGCGCTAGCGGCTAATGCAGCTAATGTATTTTATGGCTCTAAACTCCACCATATGTGTGTACATATGAGTGTGTGTGTTTGAGGTGGAGTGAACTGGTGTGATAAGGCTGGGGAAAAACAACAGTGAGAAAATTTGCCACAAAAGTACAGTACACTTCATTCTAGCTTTAAACGCATAATACGCCCTGCATTGCCAAACCATTTCTCATTTCCAGTTCAAGTCAAGATGATAAGCCAACCTTTATTACACAATTGTCTACAACTTTCATGACACTTTGATAGTATAAACCAGGTGTAAAAGGTGTGAGATCATGGTACAGCAATCTTCACTTTGTATGAGTGTTTGTGATGAGTAATAAGCTCTAGTTGTGTCTTTGGCTATGGTGTGCACAAGCTTCTTTAAAGACGTCAGACGGGAAGGAAAGGCAAGAATATGCATGTCCGGGCTGGATCTCCGGTACATTGTGGAGAAAGTTTACTGTAGCAAACCATTACAGTAATCAGACGAGGGTTTGGCCAGGGGTTTGGCTGGAGACTGTAGGATATCTGCAGGATTGTGTGCAGGCTCGTCCATGACTTTATGGAAATTATTCATGTGCACGTATTAGTGTGCAAGCATGTTTGCAAGTTTAGCAGATCTTAAGTTAAGGTGTATAATGCATATTTTCCGATTCGCTTCGGTAAAATAACAGGGCTTGGCACCTTGGAATTATTGCAATGCAGTATGCACCCACATTTGCATTGCTAGTATTGTGAAAAAAATATATGCAAATATTTCTGTAGCATGGCTGATGACTAAATAATATGCACATAAACACACACACAGGGGAATATATAGAACACAAGTTAGCATTTATCTCTGTATTAAAGTGGCATGTTCGATGAACACAGATAAGGATCTGAAGCATCTGGCACATTCCTAGTTGAAGAACTAGTGACAAGTATGGACACACCCTTCATTCGAATCATCGGCTGACTTATTACACTAAAATAAAGCTTTAAAATAGTAAAAAAATATGAATTAACATATGCATATGCATAGATTGGACCCATACTTAAACTTTTTTGATTTCAAAAAGAGCAGTTCAGATGTGTTCATCACATATTCATCATGAAAAGACTGTAAACTATTCAGCAAGGCCAGCTGTCAGTCACAAAGGTGGAATCATTTTCAAATGAGCACCATATTTGCAGATCAAACATTGGCAGTACATAAAAGAATATCTTCTGATATGTATTTTAATGGCACCCAATAGTCTAGATCTGATAAAATGAACCTGACATCTTGTTTTTAGTAGTATCTCTGAAGGGGATTAACAAGAGAAACATACAAAACACCTGCCTGCATTTTAAAAGCGTGCGAAACAAAAGTCAATAGAACACAACTGAACAGCACATTCAATAATCTGAATTTTTAATAATGCATGTGGGGATGGGGTGCTATTATCTTTTCGTTGTCCTATTCATAGATGATACATTCAGTACTTTGAATATCCATTTCAAACCACTTTGAAAAAGTTATTTGAAGTTTTTTTTTTTTTTACGTTATGCATTTCTATATATCAAGGACAGAAAATTGAGACTGTCTCATGTTAAATGTTGCACACCAGGATTTATGGGACTTTTAGAAACATGTTCACTTGCCTAGTTTGCTGTGGTATGTGTAATTTGCATATAAGTCTGCCTTGTAGCTACAGGGCCTCAATCAGCAGCTGTTTTCCTTCTTTTCATTTTGTCATCCATGTTCCATTTAGTTAATGGAAAATGTCAAACCTGGGCAAGAGGAGCGTCACTCAACACTAGTTTACACATTGTTTTCTAAGTAAAAGGTGTCTATTCTGAGGTATGCTGAAATAAAGTTCATCATGCCAAAACAGCGTTTTTTGAAACTTCAAAAGAAACATCATCCAATTCAAATTTACTGTCTAAAGTGAATCCGCCCAGCTTTGTACCCAATGCAAAACTACATAAATTTAGATCTCAGGGTTTCTATTCTAAAAGTTCAGATAATGAAACCAGTTGGGTCTGTATTTCCAGATTATGGAAGATAGACTGAAACCCACTCCCACGGTTTGCTACTACACCCGTACCAGTATGATTGACCTTCTTAGGAAGCGCTGAATAAAAATGTTTCATTAATCACACACATTCCATCCACCCAAAGCTGCTATTGTCAAACCTATTCTTTTAAAGGTCATCATGATGAGTACCAGATATTTCGTGCACATGTGATAATGTTAAAAAAAAAGGTAGACCTAACAATTTAAAGAGCAACACCTACACAAAAGTGCACAGGAAAGCCTTTTCTTGCAACACTCATCATGACTATCAATGTGTTTGCAATCTATCCAGAAAAAAACCTTAAAACATATTTATTTATTATAACACACACACACACACACACAAACACAAAAAAAATTAGATGTAGATGTAAATTTTAGTTTGTGGTTGTCATTTAAGTTGGTGGGCCTATATTAGTTTTTTCTTTCTTTCCCAGATATCATGAAGAATTTCATTTATCGTGACTATGTGTGCAGCACTGAGCCGGAATACTTTTGTATCTACTCAATGTTTATTTTATTTTATTCCCTATTTGATTTGTTTTTGTTTCAAAGGCCAAGGAGTGGAAAAAGGGTATAAACATCTCTGTCTCTACATGCCTTTTTTCTCCCCCCTCTCCCGTATGCCTTCTTATAGTGAATGGGTGTTGGTTTAGAGAACTTAGAGAAACTCATTCTGGAGGATCTCATTACTCACAGTCAGCGAGTTGCCGACTTCTGAAAATGCTGTGAACCAACCTACCTTGAAACAATGAGGGTGATCATATAAACAGCCACAATCATATTATTCTGCCAGTTCACAGAGCCGCTTTTTATGGGATTCAGGCACACCCATAATCTCAACAGATTTACTACTGAACTCAATAAAGATTAGAAAAAAAATATTGCACACACATACAGAAGTTGGGGAGGCCAGGTTCAGATACATTTTGAAGGTGGATTTTAACAAAAACTCACACATATTTATGTTAATGAAAACCATGGTTTTACATTTAGTTTTTTTTTTGTTTTTTGTATGTTTTATGCTTAAATGATCATATTTGTGGACTTTTTTATATTAAAAAAGTATAAAACAGAATCTTGGAAAAAGTGGAAATGTTTTTTAGACTTTAGATTTTAAGATATAGCCTAAATCTACCCTTAGAAATGTAAGAGTTTTTTGATTTAAGAGCTTTTCTGACATTTATACACCATTTCAAAAGACCACTGAATTAAAAACAGCTGGAATGGTTAGGCAATGAAATTTGTCCAAAAGACATTACATGACAAGGTTCACTTTTTTCACAATATGTGATTCATTCTATAAAAAATGCAAAAGACAGACACAGGGAAGAACCGAAATATTGAGTGGGATTGAGATTTATAAGTGTTTGAATATTATCGCAGCTCCAGGCAGAGCATTAAGACTTTATGAATGAATGGATTTGCTTTAATACAGATACATCAGTTCGTTGCCAGTAGCTCATGGCCATTTACTATACTCACTTGGATATCGTTACTACAGACAGCAATTACCTACTTGTCAAATGTTATGTTGAGCAATTACTCATTCATAAAATCAGTTCTGTTTTCAAATAAAACAGGTTCTGATCTGCCCATATAAGACACGGTAGACAAGACAAATTTAAGCCTAAAAAGGTGCAGTTAAAAAATAAGTAATATAATATAATAATACCTTTGACTTGACATCAAGTGTGGTCAGCTGATGCGAAGCAGAGATAAACAGAACACATACAGTAGCTCAAAACAGATGAGATGACCAAAGTTGATTTATATTTTCTCTATCATTTTAATTTGAACCCCCCTGATATTTTAAATAACTTTTCAAGAAACATAATGAATTTCACTATTTTTGGCAATAAATACTTTTCCCACACTTTTGTTTTTTGTTTTTGTTTTTTGTGACCACTGTAGAATTATAATAAAATATTTTTGCCCCAATTCGTCATGTGCAGATCCCTTTTTTTTTTTTACTTGGTTTTAATTTATACCTTTTTTTTAAATAAAAAAAATCATAAATGTTTCAAAAACCTAATTTTTTATTTAATTTCATTCAGCATTAGCATTTCTATAACAATCTGATTGCAACATTGGGATAAGCTCCAACAGTGAACAAGCAGTTTGCTAAATGGATGGATGGATGCATGTTGCTTGCAAAATAAATAAATAAACAAATAAATTAAAAAAAATTGACTTTTCAAAGGCTGTCAATGGAGAAAGAAGCTTTCGGGCCCAGGTGGTGTAGATATGGCATACCAGCAGGAGCTACAGGCTCCCACATGCTACAGGATAATTGGGCCACTTTTAGGCCCAATTCTCCCCTGTCCCTCTGGCAATCCTAGGTATAAGATCCAGGCCTTGTGTAATATTCAATTCCTGTGAAAAACTGTTCCAGTGGGTGGAGAATACGTGAATATTCATGATAGTTCCTCTGTGGTGGGCGTGGTCTTGAGACAATGCACAAATGAATGGAACTGATTAATGCACACTCTCCAATCGCAGCTTGTTTAATGGATTATTTCAAAAGGTAATGAAGTATCAGTGTTAAGCATTAACTGCAACAGTTCACATTTTCAAACCATTTTAAAAACTATTAAAAAACTAAATTTTTCTGTGAAAAGCAGTCCAAACACGCCATCTCCATTTCTTCTTGCTCATCGTCCGCCATGTTTGTTTACTCTAAAGTCATGTTTGATTGTGAGAGATTTTATGGCTGAATGTTTGTAAATGGAATTTATTAGTGTGTGTGAGTGCATCCTCACACTATAGAAACAAAACTGTTAAAAATATGATGTTTTTTATCATCATGTTTATGGTCTCTCACTTTGAAAATCTGATAAGATTTAAAAAAACCAGTCTTAACTGGATCATGCTCACCAAATGAACACCGACCTTCTTGGTCTTGGTCGGAGACTCGCTAAACTACATTGTCTAGTCTTGACAGTCTTTTATGTATCATTAACGGATACAGTCATATTTTCCCATCATATGGTAATGCTGCTATAATCCAGCAGTTAACACTGACATGACCACAGAATGTTTTTCCCATGGAAGTGCTTCTCTATTCTAAAATTAGTTTTTGATTCCTATTTTGAAGTGTTAACATAAAGCAGTCAGATCACATTTGTTTACAAAGGATAAAATATCTTAGACTTGACTTGAATTAACAGTCAGAAGAGGGTATTCCTTTAGCATTTACTACCTTTTGCATTTACTACTGTTTTTGTTTTCCGCTGCCTAGCAACCATGGAGTTTATGACGAAGACTTCCCGTCCACAGTAACACAGTGAGCTTTGATTCAGTCTTACTCCCCATTTGGTTCATATCATATGCTCCATTCATAGTATACACACAATAATTGTACTGCTGTAGCTTCATTTTACTTTATCAATACGTTTGACTCTCTTTTGCAATATAGAGTCATATTTTTCAAGTGAGTCATTGTTTTCCTAAGTAATATACACACGGAGATAATTACCACAGCAGTCTTCTTATGTAACCCCAGCTTGTGAGTTTTTCTAGCTCCACCTTTTTCTCTTAAAGGAAGAAAAAAAATCACAGTTTAGCTCACTTGCAGTTTTTTTCTGTTAAATATGCATTAATGTATGGGGGAAATTATGTGGATTTCTGGATCTAAAATCATTGTTACCACTTGTCTATTCCAAAGACAATTTCCATGGCAACATACATCCATAATCCACACACTTCCCTGGTAACACATGCCAACCTTAGCCAAGCACTTTCACCATAGAAACCTCACAGTAGATCATATAAACTCTAGCTTTTCTTTCCCAATGCCACTGAACCATCTGCTGCGTGTTATCTGTTCTACTCCGTCTGATCTGTGGCACTCATATTTGTGCATACACATTGTTCTTATTACTTTTTTGACATTCTTTAGTCTTTAGTTACCCATTTATTCATAACCCGGCTGAAATCTGATAAGTTGCACAATGGATCTGTCAATCAAAACTAACACAAGAATCCTAAATATGAACTTTTGTCCTTTCATTTTTGTTCATTACTTTGGACTAATAAAGACTGGTGCAATGACTATATATTAGAATAATGTCATACTAAGATGGATAATTGGGAGCACAAAAATTATTATTTTTTTTTTACAATAAAGTTATCGTTATGAAAAAAGAACAATTGTACAGCATTAAAGCTAATTTCTACCTATACTAATACATTATTAACAGTCCAAATTATATGAACTAGCTAATATGAAGGAACATGAAGGAATGAACAATATTTTTTTTAAATCACTGTAATGTTTTATTCTGAGAACACTGTAGTAACCTTGTAGTAACCTCAATTAGCAACCCACACATGCAATTCTTTAAAACTGATTGTTTGTAAATGTTTATGTAAAAGTGACACACATTTTTTTCAAACTTTTTTATCCTGATTGACAGAGTTTTTACAAAAAGTTAGTGAATGTTCAATCCACAGGGCCTTGAGGGTGTGGATCATACCATGCCGAGGCGTTCCTCAAGCTTATCTCTTTGTGAGTGCATGAACACATAAATGTGGGTGGGGTCGAGGGGGTTACTAGTTTCCCTGTTGTAGTTTGTGGTATTAGAATTTTATGAATCTTTTCGATTAATCACTTTCTCTTATTTGTATTTCTTCAGATATTGTATATCAAAACAAAAATAATACTATTTATCAAACTCATATGTGCCAATACAATAATCAAAGATTTAACCCCCCCATGACCCCTATGATGAGGGCATGTGTTTGGACAAGTGCGCTCTCCCTCCACACACATCTACGCCCATACAGGTTACACTTGCCTTTATGGGACGCTGGAAGTTTGATTAGCTGACAGGCCTTGAACAAAGCCGTCACAGTCTCAAAGAGAGACAAGTGAGGATTTACCGCTTCTGACACAGGGAAATGTCACTAAATAAGCTTCTTCGGGTTTCAGTATTGACAACTAAGAAAACTAAGTGAACTTAAGTACACAAGTACATACATGCATCAGTGCAAATGCTGCATGAAGAAGCCTAGCTGTGACAAGTTGGCATGTGTATCTTAAAGTGTGACTGCTTAAAAGACAAGGTTGATATGAGTTATACAAGTCGCAGATTAAAGTATTAATTATTTTCTGGGAAACAAAACAAAACAAACAACACATAACGTTACATTCCAAAACTTTATTCTTCCACCCATGCACAAAAAAACAAAAACAAAAAAAAAAAGTATAAGGTCATATGACAGTAATATTGAATAGGCGGGGAGTGTTTAAATTCTCTGTGTTGTGCACCTTGATCTATACTGATCTGTCAAACTGCACAAGTGCCCACACTATACAATTTAGTATGATTTGTAAAGTTTTCCTCACAGGGACTGCAATTTTCAGCTCACAAGGTAAAAAAAAAATCAGGTTTTACTATTCTTGTGGGGACATTTGTTACCTGGACCACACACACATACGTGCTTAAAAAGCTCTGGCAGGCTTGCAGCAGCAGTCTTGTGTTGAAAACATACTGGCCTCATATACATATGTATGTTCAAAGGAGTGTTCCATTTACCTTACTATATAGAGTAAACACACACCACTAGCCATAATCATGTTTAATAAACATGATGTTATCCAGAAGTGTTTAAAAAAGTGACCTTTTGCGCAAAGGAGTTCATATGGCCAATGTCACAAATTTGAACACATTTGATTAATAACCAAAATTAGCACAGAATTGAATCTTCATTGCTTTTTTAACCCTATATTTTTTATATGCTTAATTTGAATGTTTAATTTTTTTTTTTTTATTATTATTATTAAAAAAGGATCACATTCAGCTCTGGTTTATTTCAAGGTTTATATGTGATCTGAAACTTTTAGACCCCACTCCATGCATTATCTGTGCCTAAAACCTACATTATTCTTAATCACTGCAGTGATTTGCCGTACACCCTTGCAGATTTGTAAATAAATGGGCAGAAGCATCAAATAACATAAATCTAATACAACTGAAACAGTCTTATAACCTAGAAAACTTTGAACCAGTCATTTCAGCTTTTTGGTTTGTTGGTTTCTCAAGTTTCTTTCCAGTATCAAGTGGCTCTTAACACCTATAAGGAGCAATTGATTGTGAGAATAGTTGAAATAGCTACTTTCAGTGTTTAGCACAGCTTAAGAATGAGACACACCTGTCAGAAATATCCATCAGCGTATGCAGAGTATGAGAGTGAGAAAGAAAAAGGGGGTGTGTTTGATGTGCCCCTGCAACCAAAGTAAAAGGAATGCAAGCACAGCAAACCTGTTACTCAAGGCCCTAAAGCAAAACAAGAATCCATAAATTAAACTTCTCTGCTGGGAGAAGCAGAACATTGACAACAGAAGTTTCAAATGTTTTTGTCTCTGCGTGAGCTTGCAAGCTACCTGTTTTTCATGAATACTTCCAAAAGTTTTAAGAATTATGCATTTCCCTTATTAAATGTAGACAGAATAGGACAGTAAAGAGCAGACCAGAAAGTGTCAAGACATCTGGCTGAATTCACACCTGCATCAATACAAATATGGCTCTAAACAATTGCACTGAAAACACTTTCGCTTAAAAAATAGACCCCCTATAATTGCATTCATAATTTGTTATTTAAATATGTACTGTTAAAAGAATGAAGATGATATCTGTACATGTTTGGCCAAAGCAGTTATCAGCATGCCCTAAACATTATGCAAATCTTTCAAGAATGTTTCTTGGGGTGAGGGGAAGGTACAATATGTACATTTAACAACAGGTTCTGTCAAAACTTTGATGACGGCCCTTCATGCTAATGAAAACTCCTTGTTCTCTCTCTCTCTCAAACACACACACACACACACACACACACACAATACATACTATAGAGAGTTTTGGGACCGCAGAGTTCACACAAACTACAAATTTTTACCCTGTCAAGCACTTACTGGTCGCACACAATTATGTAACAGATTATGCGACAAAAGATATATAAACAGTCAAAAAGCAGGCTATTATGTGGCCTTTCCTCAGTTTGACCTCCTGCGCTATCAAATATGTTGTAGCCTGTGTATTGCAGGTTCACATTTGGTAAACACGTTTGGATTGCTGTCTGCAATGGAAAGGCAAATTCCCACCCGGACTTCTAGAGAAGTTGCAAGTTACAATTGCCAAGTATGTTTACATGCACTTTAAAAGGTAGATTTTAGTTTGACTAAGGCAGTAATTCACCTTTATAAAATGCCATATAAACACTTTTATCCAACAAAATTTGTACCCATGCATTTTTATTTTTTTTTGTGTGTGTGTGTGTATTAGGACTAACAGGACAGACATAAAAACTCAGCTTTGTCCAGAAAACACGTTAATCAGAATAGTTGGTCTGAATAATAATTTCTTGTGCATGCTCCAAAAGGCACATTAAGATTATATTTATTATATCATATTTATAAGATTATAAAATTAAGATTATATAAATAGATAAAAGATTAAAACAACTGCGAGTTTACATCTCACACTTCTTACCTTTTTTTCTCAGAATTATATGAAATAATCTCACAATTGCAATGTATAAAGTCAGAATTACGTGATATATAAAGTAGCAGTTGGGTGTTATAAAGTCAGAATTGTGAGATGTAAACTTGCAATTCTGACTTTTTTCGCTGTGTTCTGACTTTTTCGCAGAATTCCCAGCAAACATTGGTTCGACGGGCGACGTTGTGTCCCTGGCCAAAAATAGTCATGGTAGGATGACATAAATCGGTAAAAATATGTAACACAGTACATTTCCTAAAAATGCATTCAGATATATTTATTAATGTCTACAATTCTCTGGGGTTGCATCTACAGTTGTTACTTTGACTTTTAGCTGTGTAGTTCAATATATAATGATTGATTGATTGATTGATTGATTGATTGATTGATTGATTGATTGATTGATTGATTGATTGATTGATTGATTGATTGATTGATTGATTGATTGATTGATTGATTGATTGATTGATTGATTGATTGATTGATTGCATCAAAAGCGGAACTATTGACGGTACCTCAACCATGACGGTACGTGTCAGAGGGACGTCTTTTCAACGGTCATTAAATGTCCAAATGTTTGCTGTGTTGTGAGTTTGTATCTTTCAATTCTGACTTTATAACACGCAGTTGTGAGTTATAAAGTCAAAATTGTGAGATATAAACTCATAATAAAAAGTATTTTTTTCCCCTCAGAATTGGACTTTTATTACTTGCAATTGCAAGTTTATATCTCACAATTAAGAGAAAAGAAGTCAGAATTGTGATATATAGACTTGCAATTGAGAGAAAAAAAAAGTAATTAATGAGTCAATTATGAGTTTATATCTCACAGTTCTGACTTCATAACTTAATTGCAAGTTAATATTTGAACTTGCAATTTGACAATTGTGAGAAAAAAAGTCAGAATTGTGAGATATAAAGTTGCAGTTATCCTTTTTTATTTCTATTCTGTGGCGAAAACAAGCTTCCATATTGAGGGGCACTTTAACCACATTCAGTAATATGAACAGTAATGGCAACAGTTTATTATGTCAGTTGTTTTATTATGGCACATTGGAAATGAATGTCTGGTGAGTGTCGCTAAAGGTTAAATGGTTAATGTTCTGCATTTGCAAACAACTTATCACTTACCCTCCCCTAAACCTAAGTGCTACTTTTAACAAAAGCAAACATTAAATAATAAAAATGCCACCATGCTATTTTAGCTTGTTTCTACAAGTCTTTTATCTTGACTCATTTTTCAAAGGAAACACAAATTAAGTGCTGTACCATATGAATTACTGATACTATGTCAGAAAAGCCTTAGGCTATAGGCTAAATGGAGCTGGTATTGTGGTGCAAATATTGGAAACTGCAGTAAATTGTATGTAGATTTTTTTTCTTTTTTCAAAACTGTAGGTAGGAGCATATTTTACCAATGGCCACTAATGATATGTTGCAGCTATTCCAAGTAAACAACCTAGGCCTACTCTGCATGTGTATACTTTGTAAAAAAAAAAAGAATTGTTTGTTTAACTTAAAAAAGTAAGTTACCTGGTTGCCTCAAAATTTTGAGATCATTGAAATTAAAATTTGAGTTAATACAATGAAGGCAATTGGGTCAACAGAAATTTTAAATATTATGTTATCTGAACCACATAAATTATTTGGTAAGTTGATTTGACAAAAGAAAAAATTCTGATAACAAATCATGAACATATTTTCTTTACAGTGTGCACACATCTTTTGTAAAACGTGCTTACTTACTCAACAGACTGTTGCATAATGTAACTAGAGACCTTGATAACCCAAAAAATTGTAATTAAATTCTTATCCATAAATGGGAAATAAAATTCAGGAGCAATATGTGACGATATGTGCTGAGGCTTATGGAGAGGCTTGACCGGAGCACCAGTCCTGTAATCCCTTGAGTTTCTGTTGGTATCTGCAAAAAAAGTATCAGCCTGTTGAGGCCTGCACAGAAAGAAAGAGAATGTCATAGAGAGAGTGAAAGAAAGATAGGTTTTTTAACTCCTTGACAGGAGATTATAAAAAAATACTATGATAAATCAATAAAAGGGAGGAGTGAAAGGTCAAACAAGGAGAAACTTGAACAGATTGCAGTCGTTGATCGCAGAAAGTCCGAGCGAATAAAGGTGTTGCAAGAGGGGGTGGGGGAGGGAAGATTTGAATCTCAAGGGACTGGTTTGTTGGGTGTGTTTTAGGTGTGGAATAAGATTAAACACTTGGGGCCAACATGTGTCAACATTTGTCACCAAAATCACGCATCCACTGAGCTGTTGTTATGTGTGGTATTTTCTACAAAGGTTAAATACATTTTTCTTACCTCACCTTGCAGAAAAAAATACCTGCCATATCTGCTTTTAACTCACCGTAATAACTTCTAAATAGCTGCACAGCTGGAGTCAATGGGTGCACATAAAACTGAACATAATAGCTCTGTGCATGTTGTGGCAAGACTTGAGAAATTCCATTGTATTTACCTATTGTGACTTGTCCACTCCACAAGGACCGTTTATCACCACAAGGACAGTTTCTATCAATGTCAGTATCTTTAGCTAAATACATGGGTGCATACATAAATATATAATTACTTAATAGATTTGTGGAAGTAATTGGTTATTTGTAAAATAATTACATAGTGCTGAAATGATTGGGAAGGGTTAGGTTAGTCCAGTCTGAGCAGTTTAAGTTTTACACCAGTTCATAGGTGTGGAGCCTAAATTCCCTTACGACTGCAGCACTTACAGGGCAGTGTTAGCTAAAAAGGAGGAGACGCTGTCATAAATGCAGTTATGACTACTCACAGAGTTGCAGACATCACAAAAAAAGTCAGAATTGTGAGATTTTTTTAAATTATTATTATTATTCTGTGGCGAAAACAAGCTTCCATAGTGAGTGGCACTCAAACTGAGTTCAGTAATATGAACGATAATCTGGCAACAATTTATTACGTCAGTTGTTTTATCATGACAGATCGGAAATGAATGTCTGGTGAGTGTCGCTAAATGGTTAATGCTCTGCATTTGCAAATAACTTATCACTTAGATATTAAAGCCTGCCCTAAACCTAACCAAGTTTTAACAAAAGCAAACATGAAATAATCATTTTTCACGGGAATCATAAATTAAGTGCTGTACTTATTACTGCTTACAGAGTTGCAGATATCACACTCGATTTAAAATCATCACCAACATTAATCTGTGCGAGAGCATTTTTTATTAAAGTTTGGGTTAAAAGAGCATTTTTAATAATAATCTAAGCATTTCCTCAATCTCTCTCTCTCTCTCTTAAAGGTTCTTGTCATTTGAATTTGGGTCTTTTCATATTTTTTCCCCCTACTCATTTTTTTGTAGCATTATTATTAGTTGCTGCATCATCCAGGACTCTCGAGTACAAAAATAAAGTTTCTAAATTTACTAAATTTAACACAATTTAAAAGTTAAAAACTCTTGGTTACTTTTTTCTATGAACAACCCCTCCTGTTGGTTTAGAATAGAAGTGCCATCAAGGTTCACCTTCAAACAGGCAAATTCAAAGTAAAATGCTGAATGGCAGAGATGTGAAAGCTCAAAGAAAGTAGTGGATGGATACAATCTTGACCACTTAATTTCTACTATCAATCAGTGTCACCATAATTATGCAGAGTAAGACATGTTCCTGGATCAACATATTTTGTTTTTCCTGGAGCAACATTACTTTCTGAAAATGTAGTCCTAAACCAATAGAGTGGTGCACGTATATATATGACGTCAATGTTTAGGCCAATCGGCAGTTAGCATCACACTGGTTCCCTCAATAAAAACCCAATAGGTATTTTTTTTATTTTATTTTTTACTTAATCACAAGCACTGTGATTAACAAGAGTTTATGATCCGTACATATTTTGCCCATCAGCATAATTTTCACAGATGTACTCAACTTTAATAAATTTTGAAGCCTAAATACAGTCGCTAGAAGGATATAAATGAACTACACCATGGTTGCTCGACTTCAACGTCACTGTAACTAAGCTTCCGCAAACTTATTCAGTTTTTATTTAAAAACATTTTCACAGAAAGTTTCAGTCAGAATAGTTTATAAGAGTACAATTATAAGCACAACGAGGCTATAAACGCAAACTGAGTTTACTTGTTCGCCGTGATGATGTTTAATCTCCCAGCAACACAGACCTTATTTCAGCCATTTAACTAAACTGAAATTGCAATCCCACTGAAATGCTAAAATGCTAACTCGTTTCCATGTTTTGGCCTACAAATTGATGTCATACCGGCACCACTCTATTCCTACCCTTAAACATAACTCTACCCATAACTTAAATCAGAGGGAAATGATAGGTGAATAACACTGATGTAGAAACACCTAACCCTGGTTGTAAGCCTAAACATGACTAAACTGTAAACTTGTCCCACAAATCTGATTGGTTGTTGTCTGATTGAATGTTGTTCCAGGATCCAGGTATAGATATATAAACACAGATTCCTCAATAGTGTCTGTTCCTGTGGGCCGACATACGTAAGCCTACGTCAGCTAACACGACATTAAAAAGTTACCATAGTATAAAAACCTGTAATATTGAGTTAATACATATAAAAACACAAACCAACACATTCTCACCTGTGAAATGTTATCCCATTTCTTCGGAAATGTATATCTCGGCAGTTTCACAACCAGAAGCTATGCAATGTTGTCATCATTGATTCTTACTGTGAATAAGATGGCGGGCGCGCTAACGCGCCTGGAGCGGTCAAATGTGGCATCTACATATACATATCTATGGATCTAGGAACATGTTTTGCTTGGTAAAATCACGATCACCGTCAAGCAGACCCTATAAAGTCACATATTGCTGATAAATTTTCTTCATATTTGGAACAAAAAGTCTATTTCTGCTGCATCGGTGTTAGGCTTTCTAGAGCACATAAAATACATAAAAGACTCAAGGTCGAAAATGTATTCATTGATTTTTTGATGCATTCACTTTATTTGAATATAGGCCTTAATAGTAATCAGAAACGTACACAAAGGATGTTTCTCCTACTTTTTGATTGTGCTCACAGTGACAGACATTAAGTCATTTTTAGTTATAGGGAACAAAATAGAAATAAGAGAATATATGAGTTTGTTGTAGAGCCATAAAAATATATTACATATTGAATATGATATATTTTATAACTGTAATTCATTTTGATCTGCCACACCTTAGCAACAGATACTAAACTCAACATGCTAATGGAGTTCAGGGAAGGTGGTGGAGGCCAACCTATAAAAGCCTGATCCTGGACCCTGCACAAGACAATCCTTTCATCTGTTCATTCGTCATTCAAAAACATCCTCCTCTAGTTTGCCTGCAGATTTATCCATCACTTGCACACTTCCCTCTATATCTGCAATTTTGTTCCCTGTCTCACTGGTGATGATGGTGGTCTTTGTGCTTTTGGTAATGGTAGCAGTGCTGCTGGTGATGCTGCTAGCACTATCACCCTTAGCAATCATGACTTCCTTCTTAACCAGACCTGTGTTATGAACATCTTTCCCAGCACTTTGGGAGGACAGATGGCTGTCGTAGTTCAACGCTAAGAAAAAAATGACATAAAACTGTCACAAAAGCTGTTCAAATGCAGCATCTAACAAATGTAGTGTAGCTGATGTGATGTTTAAAAGTATATATGTATATCAAAATTGTCTAAAGAAACTCACAGGTTGGTTTAGAGATGGAGAAAGTCTGGAATGAACTATATAGTCTGTGAAGGAACACACAAAAAGTACATGACGATTCCATTGTGATTCACGTAAGTTTCATAATATTAATAAACAAGCACTGATGTCTCAAGCTGCACCCACCTGCTCTCTTCTCCTTCCAGGAGTTTCCGATAGGTGGCGATCTCAATGTCCAGAGCCAGCTTGATGTTCATCAATGATTGGTATTCGCGCACTTGTCGAGCCATATCTTGTTTAGCTCTCAGAAGAGCTGCTTCCAGCTCCTGCAGACGGAGTTTTGCATCTTTCACAGCTAGTTCACCACGTTCTTCTGCCTCTTTGATCTGCATTTCATGGTTTGAATGCTAAAATAAGTGGAGACAAAAGATTACATCCTTCCCACAGCCTAGCATATAAAACTTGAGATCAACTGGGATTAATTGAGATCATATAGAATCTAGATTTACTAAAAGAATGCTTGCTTTATTCTTGTCAAATGTCACCAAAAAAAGCATGCTGTGAGTTGTTTACTGACATTTTGAAGTATTATACTTTTTTTTTTGACAGTTGACCCTGAATAGAGTTCTTACCTGTCCCTTAATAAGTTCCATGTCAGAGTGTATACGTGCAATTCTTCGATTGTACTCTGCGATTTCAGCCTTTGTGCTTTTCAGGTTATCCCCATGTTTGGTTGCTGTCAGCTGCATTTCTTCATACTAACATTTTACACACACGAACATTCATGTACAGACAAAAACAGAAAAGAAAAAAAAAAAAAAAAATTAGGACATATTTAGGAAAGCTCCTATTTTACAATGCAATAAAATAAGCATGTTTAAAAGTGTGTGATTTGTGACATGCATAAACATCATGCAAGAAAGTTAAAGGGGACCTATAATGCCCCTTTTACAAGATCTAATATAAGTCTCTGGCGTCCCTCAAAATGTGTCTGTGAAGTTTCAGCTCAAAATACCCCACAGATCATTTATTATAGCTTGTCAAATTTGCCCCTATTTGGGGGTGAGGAAATACACAGCGTTTTTGTGTGTGTCCCTTTAAATGCAAATGAGCTGCCTTCCAGAAGAGGGCGGAGCTTTAACAGCTCACGTTTCGGTTGCTCAACAACAAAAAAGCTGGAGAATCTCACGCGGCCAAAATGACAATTGTCAGCAACGGTGTTCAGCCTTACATTGTTCAAGCCGGAGTTGGACACTGATGGAGAGACTCAGGAAGAAGTTACATTTAGAATGCAGCTGGACATTTCTGAATGGTTAGTGGATAAATTTATGTAGTTGTTGTGGAGTTGATTCAGCTCATCTACTAGCATGTGCCGTCATGTTACAGGTGCCCTAGAATCAAAAATTGAATTTATCTTGGCATAGCTAAAAAACAAGAGTTCAGTACATGGAAATGACATACAGTGAATCTCAAACTCCATTGTTTCCTCCTTATATAAATCTCATTTGTTTAAAAGACCTCCGAAGAACAGGCAAATCTCAACATAACACCGACTGTTACGTAACAGTCGGGATCATAAATATGTACGCCCCCCTAATATTTGCATATGCCAGCTCATGTTCAAGGCATTACACAAGGGCAGGCAGTATTAATGTCTGGATCTGTGCACAGCTGAATCATCAGACCAGGTAAGCAAGCAAGAACAATAGCTAAAAATGGCAGATGGAGCAATAATAACTGACATGATCCATGATAACATGATATTTTTAGTGATATTTGTAAATTCTTTCTAAATGTTTCGTTAGCATGTTGCTAATGTACGGTTAAATGTGGTTAACGTTACCATCGTTTCTTACTGTATTCACGAAGACAAGACTGTCGTTATTTTCATTTTTTAAACACTTGCAGTCTGTATAATTCATAAACACAACTTCATTCTTTATAAATCTCTCCAACAGTGTGTAATGTTAGCTTTAGCCACGGAGCACCATCAAACTCATTCATAATCAAATGTAAATATCCAAATAAATACCATACTTACGCGATTAGACATGCTGCATGGCGAACACTTTGTAAAGAACAATTTTGAGGGTTATATTAGCTGTGTGAACTTTGTTTATGCTTTTTAAGACAAGCGCGAGCTCGGGGAGCGGGGAGCAAGAGAATATAAAGGGGCCGCAGCATGAATCGGCGCATATTTACTGATGCCCCAAAATAGGCAGTTAAAAAATGAATAAAAAAAATCTATGGGGTATTTTGAGCTGAAACTTTACAGACACATTCAGGGGACACCTTAGACTTATATTACATCTTTTAAAAAGACGTTCTACGGCACCTTTAATCTTTTGTGCAAATCCAGTGTTAAATTAATCCTCATTTGCGAAGCAGTCCAATGTAAAATTACAACATGGCAATAACACTCTACAACAACTCTTCCTCTTCTTTAAAGCAGCCCAACATGACCTCGCCCCTTTTATTGAATGTTGTCAGGGGCAGGGTTTATGTAAATTTTAGGGTTATTGACATCACAAACTTGGGGTTAGTGACATCACAAACTTGGCAGATGTTATTTATGCTCTAACAGCAACATTACACACTAACTAAAGTTAAAAAAAAAGTGAAATAATAATCAACCACCCCTTTAAGTCACCTTCTGTTGGTACCAGCTCTCTGCTTCAGCACGGGTGCGGTTGGCAATGTCCTCATACTGAGCACGAACTTCAGCCACAATGGCGTCCATGTCCAGATTTCTGCTGTTGTCCATCTCTACAACAACTGATGTGTCTTTGATTTGAGTCTGGAGCTCACGCAATTCCTATAAACATGAAACAAGAATTTCTGAAAACACTCATTCTGAATCCTGTTCATGCCTTCATTTACTTTTGAATGTTTACATAGAGTTATAAGCTGTAATGAGTTATGTTTTATCAGTTAACATAATAAATTCTGTCTGAAAAGTGTATTATGTGACTGTGCAAAGATTTATTAGAAATGTGAAGGAAGTGAATTGTACCGCCTCATAAATCTGCCAAAGGAAGTTGATCTCATCTGTAAGGCCATCTAGTTTACTTTCCAGCTCCACTTTATTCAGGTATGCACCATCGGCGTCCTAACATAAACATGCACAAAATATATTTCTAATAATAGAATTATGATATTTATAATTAATTGTCAAAATTCTGTGTGCACTTTTACATTATGTGCTGACCTTTTTAAGCAGCACAAATTCATTGTCAGAATCATTCCGTTTATTGATTTCATCTTCATACCTGAGGAGAAATGTATAAAGTTTGTGTTTAAACATTTTAACGTACAAAGATTCGTGCAAACATTTCCAATGCTCTCACTTGCTTTTGAAGTCTTCTACCAGGCTGCTCATGTCCTGCAGGCCAGACTCCAGACGTAGCTTCTCGTTCCCTAGACCATCCAGCTGTCTACGTAGATTAGCAATGTAGGTCTGAAACATAATATCAATGCTGGATTGGCGGCTGGTTTGTTCCTGTAAGAGACTCCATTTTGTCTCCAGCATCTTGTTCTGCTGTTCTAGGAAGCGCACCTGGGGAAAGATAAGAAGATAGTGAAAAAAAGAGAGCGATTTTACAGTTTTTTATGATAAAATATGACGCATGTATATGGGTAGTTCACAAATAACATGGGCATGAATAAACCTTAGTCAGGGTATGTTGAATTTAACACAAATAAAAACAAGGCTGTGAGTGATAAACTTAGTCATTATAATGGCATGAACCTAGATTAAAATTAAAATGTTCATATCCCATAACTTTAAAAAACGTTTTATGGAGTTTCTATCTACTATAAGTGGTTTTAGAAAGATGTTTCTTAAGCTGAACAATTATAATGTTAAACAACAGTAACACACTGTACTTCCCTGTAAACTATGGAATGTAATATGTTTTTAAATGCAGCCTAAGTGCAAATATCTCTCTTTCCTTTACTGAACAGATTATGTGAGTTCAAAGATAGTTGTGTGCACAGGTAAGTGTGTCTGTTTTCAATAAAGGCATGCATGTATAAGGGAGTGGCCGCTGATAGTAAACTGATATTGCCCAAAAAACTGACAAAGGTGTGTTTATGGCAGAGAGTGGACATTGCCCCTTCAGGTAAGTCAGTTAAATGGGGGTCCTGATAAAATATGACACTGATATGACTGGACCTATATTGTTACTGATGCATTATCACATTCACATCACTTACTCACAACAAGATACAAACATGCACATGCATTCGGTTAGATAAATATAAAAGGTCCACACAAAGGTTAAAATTAAGACAAGATGAAGAAAGTAACTTACTTTGTCAATGAATGAAGCAAAGCGGTTGTTGAGTGTCTTGATTTGCTCTTTCTCCTGAGTCCTAATGGCCTGGATGTTCGGGTCAATCTCCAGGTTCAGAGGTGCCAGAAGACTTTTATTGACCTTTACAGCTGTAATTGGAGGGGAGATATCTGGACTGGAGCCCCAACCTTCCCTCGAAACCATCCCTGAACGGGTGAGGGGGTTCCTCCTGTTCCTGCTCACACCTGCTGAGGAGTGACTGCTGAATGACCTCACGGTTTTCTTCGTGTTCAGCATCTCTGCGGTCAGAGTTGGAGAGAACAGAATGTTGAGGGGTTGAATGAGTGGTGGGATGACAAACGTGCCCTCAGACTCTTATATGGAAAGCAGGGAGTGGCTCAAGACCAGCTTATTGGTCAAGAAACAATTTTCAAGATATGTTTGGAAAGTTATGGGGTTGAACGTCAAGAGCACAATCACACTGTTATACATTAACTGCTTCACTTCGATCCCTGAGCAAAGGGGAAATGCTTGGAATACTCCAAAACATAATTACTTTTATGTTGAAATCTGAACATGCTAAGACACCATGAAGCAAATCTACTTTTATTTTGCATCCTTAATTGGCATGAGAGCACAGAAACAGAAGATGCAGAATCAGAGAAAATGAATCAAAGACCAGCCAAAAATATTATGTCAATAATTAAGAATCAAAAAACATATAATTGCACAAAATAAAGGGTATAATATTTCATGAGTGTGCATAACCACTATATGAGTGTTCATGTATGATATTTGACAACTTTAGTTTTATTAGGATGAATAATTAATTGCTTACTTGAGCTTGTTCCCACTATCTGCAAAAACAATTACCCTTTAAACTCATTACAAGGCCCCTCATAGCCACCTCCACACAAACACTCCTTTGGTTGGTCGTATGTTGTACTTTTCCGGAGACAAAAGGCATCGTGGGCTGATCCATCCAACTTGTTGTAAAGATAACAGTCCAAGACTTGGAATGTGACCTCCATGCCATAGTATACTACGAAATAAAACACACTTTCTCAATATAGGCTACAAATATACTACATTAGTTTAAAATATTTGAATTACTAACATAACACAATTTAAAGATTTGTTTGTGTTTGTTCCATAAAGATTTGTCATAGAGTTTATTTTAAATTGAGTACCTTTATTTAAGAATGTATTATGTGAAAAATCATTCAGATTTTATTTTATTTTTTTCTAGATGTGTGATCTATAAACTATGAATCAGCAGGAAAGACATGATTAGTCCCTGGATAATAGCACCTATTAAAGGACGAGTCCACCCAAAAATGAAAAGACTGTCATCATTTACTCATCCTCATGTCATTCTGAATCTTTATGACTATTTTTCTTCTGCTGAACACAAAAGTAGATATTTTGATGAATGTTGGTAACCAAGGAGTTTTGGTTCCTATTGACTTCCATCATATATAAACAATATGTAATGTAAGTTAACGGAGACCAAAACAGTTTGGCTACCAACACTCTTTAAAATATCTTCAGCAAATGAAATGAAAGAAATGTATAAACATTTGCAACGACATGAGGAATGGATGGACTCTCCCATTAAATACTCTATAGCTTGCCCAAAAGGTGCAATAGTGCAAGAAACACAAGTCTAAATAAAGGTAGCCTAACACTTTATTTTCATGGTCCCCCAACAGACATTCTAATAACTATATGTAACTTTACAAGTAAATGTCAAATTTTTACAAACCCTAACCCCTTATACTACTAACCCTAAAGTAGTCTTGTGTAGCCAGGCCTTATGTCTGACATGTAACACAACCAATCACAGTTTTTTTTGTTCTACGTCATGTGAAAATGTAAAGTCAATGTCCGTACAATAACAGACCGGCGTGCATCTAAAAAAAAATTATTTAAGGATGTTGTGCAAGTTTACTGCAACAAGGGAGCTGCAAACTTCACATACTTTGAAAATCCAGCATTTAGTTGATCCTGATACATGGTCATTGTCAAAGTTGTAAACATGACGGCGTTCTTTTTCCATGAGGGGGTTTGGCATCACGGCATTTGTTTCCAGGCGGACCGTTAAAGAACACGACACACATGTCTCCCGGACATCCTGTAGAATTCAACCAACTAGATGACGACTTCGAAAATCCTGAAATGTTTCCAGTTAAGTGTGCCATATTATGCATTAGACGTTCAGCCAACGGTCTGTGGGCGTAACGTCTGAGGCTGAGACTAACCCTAACCCTACCCTAACAGTTTACTAATACTCAAATAATAGTAATCAGAGAAAGTTGACATAGGTGAACGTTACTTACAGTCAACAGAATGTCTAAAGGGGATCATTAAAATAAAGGGTAATATAAAGGTGTATCATGTTAATGTTGTTACCGAGTGAGATTTATAGAGGAGAGATCTATGTACTATTGTCATAAAAATGTTGTGGCATCTTTTGTTCCCATTTTTCATGAAGGTCATGTGCCACTAAAAACGAATTCCAGTTCTCCTCTACTAATGCAGTTTAATACAGACTAAAGGCAGTTGATTTCTTTTACTTCTTGTTATTTTCTCTATAGATGAGAGAAATATGACAACGCTGGTACAGTGATTGTGAGTGGTTTGTCATGACATTAGAAAACTATTAAAATCATGCACTTGCGGTGTAGACAGACATTAGTAGACGTGGCGCTCGTTTGTAAGATTAGGTATAAAAAGTGAAATGACTGTTGCTTCAGTTATTTTGCTAGATAGAATCTGTAGAGGAACTCAAGCTGAACTCAACAAACAACTTGTATGCATACTGTATGCGATAAGATGTGACAGTCTAGACATATGATGCACAAAATGAGAAATTATTTTTTAAAAGTTGCATTTTACAGGAATATTGCAAGTTATTGGCATCATTATAATTACTTTGCAACACTATGCATACCAGCAGGGACTAACTGGCAGTTAAACAGACAAATTCTGGCCTCTTTTCTTAGACTACCAAAACCTTCAAATCATCATTAGTACCCGACCTAACATGGGATGAAGAATTTAAAACTGATCTAAGGAGGTGTGCATTGTGACCACATAAATAAATAAATTGCAAGCAACATTGTAGGGCCACAACAGTCAACAAAGAAACCTGAAGGGATCAAATGGAGATAAATCATGCTATACGGTTGACTATACATATATAGCTAGCAATATATACATTAATGAACAAAAGTGATGTAAGTAAGATCTTTTTTAATGTTTTTGAAGAAAAAAAAGTCTCTTATGCTTACCAAGGCTGCATTCATTTGATCAAAAATGCAATAAAACAGTAATGTTGTGTAATATTTTTACAGTTTCAAATAAGTTTTCTTTTTGGATATATTTTCAAAATGTAATTCATTCCTGTGATGACAAAGCTGAATATATATGCACAATAAAATTTAAAAAAAGAAGAAATAAATCGAAACTAAAATTAATGGAATTATGATTAAACATGATTACACACACACACGCACACACAAAATATCAATAAACAAAGTACAACATAACTTCATATCTGTTCTCTGGAAGACGCCAGTCTAATGAAGTAAATACTACAGTTCTGACATGTCAGACCCTCAGTCACCTCTCAACAAATACACACAAAGCCTGTAAAACTAATAAATGATTCAAATCATGACATGAATACATGGGTTTAAGTGAGAAGAGTGATGAATTATTTAACAAGAATATATTAATTATTGATGAGTAATATAATTATATTAATAACTGTTAGTAAATTCATTCTACTCCTAATTCTACTCCTAAACCACATACAATTAAGTAAAACTGGGATGGACAAGACATGGTGTGATAATAAACACAATTCTCCTTGAAGACTTTCTACCACTTCATGTTGATTCTGACAACTCCTGGAATGCGTGTCATTCACTTTCATTCGAGTTAGAGTGTAACGACCACAAACAAGCCCAAACCAGCAGCTAACCAATGGTGACCTGTTGTTGCTGGCTTAAGGCATGAATTTTCAGCAGTAAGATTCTGGTAATTCAGTAGTGTACCCTTCATGCACACTGCCTGTATTCCTGTAATATAAAAAAGGGTGTGGTGTCCTGAAGGCAAAAACAGGTGACTGTCGTTAAAACAGATCTTTAAAAAGGAGAATTACACCAGAACTGGTTTTCCCTTTTGTGGCATCAGGGGGTTAATCTATGGCAGCACTAATAAGAAACAATTGGCTCATGAATGACAGCCATGTCATGGCAGGCGCAACATCTGTTTGCTTTTGGATAAATGTTTCACCAAAGGAGAAAGCCTTCTTTGTAATCACAAGGTGCTGAACTGAAGGAGGGAGTTGTTCAGTACTAAGGTAAGAGGGACTGAAAACAGACAATGAGGTGTTGTGCTAATAAGCGTAATGGACAAAGACAAATTATAATACAGCCTAGCCTACTACATCCATGTACCTCTATGCCACAGTGGGAACAGTTGCAAAACAGTAATAAAGAGAAATTGAGAAATTTCAAGCAATGTAATGTTAGATGACTGCAACATGTTGCATTTCAACCAGCCTTAGCAAATGCTGAAGTGGAAAAAAGCTGAGTAAAAACATGTGCTAGCAGTAAACTAATGACATTCTGGCAAGTCTGCTTTGTGTTTCCCCAGTTTGTAGCGGATTTTAGCACTCCCTAGTGGCTGAGTTTGGAATTGCATGTTATCTACAGAACACCAACAGCAGAATGGGTTGAAGAACTTCTGGTTTAGAACAATGGGTTAAGGTTTAGCTGGTTAGCAAGGTCTAAATAACCCTTTTAGGTATATTATGCTATTCTGTGGGAAAAAGCAACTTCCTACATTGGCAGCCATTCAAATGTAATTGTATAAATATTTAGCAAGCAACATAAGAATTCCATGAATTTTAAGAAGCTAGTGAAGATTTTGGTCTGTGCGCACTCTTGTGGTGCCAATCGTTGTCAGGATGTCATTTTCATGTAGCTTCACCCTCTTTTGCCATTTCTCACCAACTGAAGTAGGCCTATTGTGAAAATTATTTCTTAATCTGCTGAAAAGATAAATTTAAATGTCACAGGGCGTGTCTGTTCCACTAATCCGTCATAACATCTTACCTCACCCGTACCAATCACACACTTCCCAGTCTTCTGTCTTTGCTTTAGACACAGGAAACTTGATGACTCATGAACTAAAAATCTCAGTGACATATAATTAACATTGCAATGTCTGTATATCAAATGTTGAAATAAAAGATTTACTTTTAATTGTGTGTGTTTTTGAGTGCACATTTATAAACATCATACTACAGCATCTTTCTTTATGCAAATAGAGATAATGATTAGCCTATAAGTAGCATTACCATTGCTTATCATGCCACACATTCCCTCTACAAAGTGTTGTCATCATATTCGGTCCTATTATCATTAAAGCTGCAGTAGGTAACTTTTGTAAAAATGTATTTTTTACATATTTGTTAAACCTGTCATTATGTCCTGACAGTAGAATATGAGACAGATAATCTGTGAAAAAAATCAAGCTCCTCTGGCTCCTCCCAGTGGTCCTATTGCCATTTGCAGAAATACACCGCTCCCGGTAAGAACCAACCAATCAGAGTCAAGAGGAGTGTCTTAGCAGTGTCAATCAAGCGATGTGGAGGGAGGGCTGTAGCACAGCATAGAGCAAGGGGGAGTGACCTGTGAGTTGTGCTTGTTCAAATTTTTAGGCTAAGTCAACGTTTTCTAAAAACTCCCTACTGCAGCTTTAAGTATCATTAAGGAGGAGTGTCTTAGCAGTGTCAATCAAGCTTGCGTGCGCGCTGATCACACTCCTCTCATGCACAGCGCCAGCGCATACAGGCGTTCAAATTCAAGATTACCGGTGTGCTGCAGCTTTGCTTATGCCGGACAAACAATCCAAACTGCCAGTTTCTC
Source organism: Chanodichthys erythropterus (assembly GCF_024489055.1). Lineage (NCBI taxonomy): Eukaryota > Metazoa > Chordata > Actinopteri > Cypriniformes > Xenocyprididae > Chanodichthys > Chanodichthys erythropterus. The sequence continues at coordinate 25,643,053 of NC_090241.1, forward strand.
GAGTGGCTCCTGCTCATAAAATAAAGATGGGTAAACGGAAAAAGACAGATGACAATGCTAAAAAAGCCAAAAAGAAAGAATTAGATATAGAGCCCGAAATAAAATAGGGGTAAATATCGGAGCGGCTTTTCCGAGGTGAAGGGAGCTACGTGTCCTGAAAGGATTAAAAACCGATGCAGAGTTAGCCACATTTCTGCTTGACAAGTAAGTATCCCTGCTTGATTTGTTTAATTTTTTAAGAACTACACAACTAAGATAATTTCAAAACAGGCCTGCCCGTCCCCTGCCTGATGCTTCCTCTTCTCCCCGCCCGTTGTCGCTGGGTGTGAATTCCTCGTCGGAGCCCATTTTGACTCGGTGTCAAAACTCTAGCCGCATAACATACAGATAAAATGTCACGCACTGTGCAAAGCAACTATTGAAACCCACTAATTCACTGGCTTGTCATGTTGCTGAAATAATGTACTAGCAAACCTTATTTAGCATTACATATCGATAGAATAATTACTTGCATACTGTAACGTTAGTTACCGTTATATTATCATACTAGCTATTTATTACTTATAGAAATAGTGCAACGTCATATAGTTACATTACATGTATTGCAACATATGTAATGTTTTGAGGACCAAGTTTGTAGTCAAAGTATGGGCAGGCCATAGTCAGTGTAAATCATATTGATGATGTTTCGTCCATACCAGTGAATGTGCCATAATTGTTTATCCGCCGTCATCAGTGGCCCTGCTTGCTTACTAGCCTGCGCGTTCACGGCAGGCTCTGTTGTGATGGGGGAGGAGCTGTGGAGGGAGGGCTGTAGCGCAGCATAGAGCAAGGGGGAGTGACCTGTGAGTTGTGCTTGTTCAAATTTTTAGGCTAAGTCAACGTTTTCTAAAAACTCCCTACTGCAGCTTTAAGTATCATTAAGGTCGCCATTGATGTGTATATTTCTGACAGCTTGTGACATGAGAGAACCTTCGTCTTCACTTTCTCATTGTACTCACTTATAGAAAACTACCGTTAAAAGGTTTGAGGCCGGTGCAATTTTTATTTATTTATTTTTCATTTTTTTTTCTCATGCTCTCCAAGACTGCATTTGTCTGATTAAAACTACAGGGGAAAAAATTATTTCTATTTTAAAGTATTTTTAAAGTGTAATATATTCCTGTGATGGCAGAGCTGAATTTGCAGCAGCCATTTCAGCTTCAATGTCACATGATCCTACAGAAATCATTCTAATATGCTGATTTGCCCAATAAAAAAAAAAAATATTATATATATGTATATATATATATATATATATGTGTGTATATATGTGTATATTATATATATATATATATATATATATATATATATATATATATATATATATATATATATATATATATATATATATATATATATATATATATAAATATATACACACATATTTATATAATTTTGTAACTTTACTGTCACATTTGATCAATTTAATGCATCCTTGGTGAATAAAAGTATCAATTTAAACAATTTTATTGATTTCAGACCTTTGAACAGTTGGTGTATGTACAGCTAACACACATTCGACAAACAATGCTGGTTTGGGAGTGAATAAGAAAAGAAAGAAAAAAAATCTGATTCCAGTTTCCCCTTGCTGAAGGATTCAGCTTTTCCTTTCCTTGTTCTTTCCATTATTCTTTTTTTTATTTTCATTTTCCTGAGTACGTCTGAGTTGCAGATAATGAATGGGTAAGCAGAGGGTGACTGCATGGAAACATGAAAAAAAAAAAAAAAAAAAACACAAAAGAGTAATAAAAAGTTGAGCTGAATGTGATTGCCAAGGACATTTATTTCATTCCTGCTACATACCGCAGAGCCAATGCAAATGCAGTTTCATCTGGAAATGGGTGCAACTAAAAATGTGCTTCCACCCTTTTTGAGTCAGATGAGTTAAAAACGAGACTTTTCGAGTTTAAAAAAATTCTGCAGATTTTCATAAATATAATGAATGTAAATCCAAGCCTATTAAGTAATAAGCCTAAACACTGCATTCATGTAACTGAAAAAAAAAAACATGCATGTTTGTGCGTGAGAGAGAAAGAAATAAAGGAAAAGAGTTTAGGAGTGGGGGTGGTCACATGTTGTAAAAGGGGGCAGGGTGGTGAAAATTCCTTCACTTGGGAGTGTGACTCACTGTCCCTCTATTTTCCTGCTTTTTGGTGAGTCTTTTCCTCTATGACCCTGTCTGCTCACTCTCTGCCAGCTGTGGCTGCCAACTTTTCATTAGACTTTTCATTTGTTAACTATGATGGCTTGTCTGTGCTCTGCAGACGTTATCAACACACGGCAGATCTTTATTCAGACATGTGACATCCACTAAGCTACTGACCGGAAATTATTCAATAATGAAGTGAGGAAAGGCTTTAAACAGAATTTCTTATGATCAGCTTTCTATCCTCCTGATTTAAGTGATGCATCTCAGTATGACTATTGTTGATGTGTACATCGAGTTTTTGACGAAGCCACAAAAAGGAACTGAAACTGTTGCTAGGAAACAGATTGGTACAACAAAACACACACATTAGGTTGCCATGTTTATGATTGAAACAAACACTCCTTCAAGCTTTTGAATATGACCATGTACTTCTGTGCATATAGAGAAAAACTCTAGCTAGAGAGCATGCAGGGAACTTAAAGCATAAAGAAGAGAGAAGAAAGAAGAGGGTTGAACAAACCATGCACTTTTCCCCTGCAGGGTAGTTTGTGATTTGTGTTCAGAGCTCTCGGAAATCATGGGATTGATGACTCATCTGGTAACCAAATCTCTCTGGAATCTATGGACATCCCATCCAAACAAAGACACTGCAGATTACACTTTTGACACAGAGAAAGTACTTTAGCCACAGAAAAATTCCCGTTAGCATAGATTCTGATAGTCAGAGAAACGTTCTATGAGAAATTAATTCAGTCTCATGCTGCCTTTTACATCAGGTATTTTAAACTACATATTTAATTGAAAAAAGTGAGACAGTTTTTTTTTTTTTTTATGCCCGTTGAAAGTTTGCAACAAGTTACAAACATTGTGTGAGTAAAAAAGTTTGGATAAGCATGTTAACTTTGCATAAATGCATAAATGTTTCGCCAATCATTATTACATATTCGGGTCTTTCGTGACCCGGATCTATATCTATATACAAAGATGGATCTCTAACTGCCATAATAGTATAAAACTCTCCTGATACTTAAATATCAATTACAAAAGAATAAAATAAAGCATATTTCATTTCTTTTTGGAAGTAGGAAAGTTTAGATTGGAGCAGATGCTTCTTACCATTATCCCTGTCCTTGGCAGAGCTCATTTCTGCAGTACATTCAAAATCTAGCTCATATTTGCGATCTCAACCATATTCTCAAAACTAGTGTCAACATCTTCAAAATTAATATTTTGATTGCTGACAGCTTCATCTACCAGAATCACCATAAAGTGACCGTGACATTAAATTTGATTGCATACAGTACTTGGCTGTTATGTATTCTTTTGTTTTATGTCTGCAGTAATTATGAGTGAAACATCACATCATCATTGTGTATCAGACATTGCCACCTTGAGAAATAAAGATGAATTGCACTTGAGTCATCAGAGATTCAATTACTGTTGCACAGAAAAAGATACTCACACTATTACAAACCTCGGGTCCCTACTGACCCTATACACATTTCACAAAAAATTTATTAGAAAACAGACATTCTTTTATCATTTTATTTTTTCTTGTTATATTGGGGGGGGGGGGGGGCTCATTTACAATGGTAACTTAATGATAACTTTACAAATAAGAGAGGGGGAGGGTAGAAAGAAAGAAAGAAAGATCAGCTTTCAAAAATGCTTTTGTAAACTCCTCAGGTTTCTTTTACCTCCTAGGTGTGTTAGGCATCTGGGTGTCCTTTTCTTTGGATCACAGACATTTCAAAGCAACTTCTTCATCGCAACAATTAGCTATGTGTTATTGTTTTCTGCCATTCTCAGATTTCAAATCCTGTGACATTACACACTCTAGAGTTTTCATTGTCCTTTATATTATTGTCTCCTGACAGATTGTTCGATATGATCCTAGTGAGATCTTGGGTAAAACCCATGACACACTGCACAGCATCAACAATGTTTTATGTCCACATTGCAACCAAGACTACAGTTTTGCATATTTTCCGAGTTTTGCAGAATTTGGTCTCATATAGCAAAATTGTTACCAAAATAGTAAAGTTTAAACCTGTTAAGTGGAGGTTCACACTGTTTCTCATTAACAGAACTCCAAACATTAAGACATTATCTTGAGCTTTTGCTTTTACCACCATGTTTTTATACAACTCCCAATTTATTTGGAGTGTTTGGACTTTATCAATGTTTTTTTTTTTTTTTTTTTTTTTTTTTTTAACATAGAACATCACATATTTGGACAGTTATGTAATTTTGAACAGGACCTTAAAAGGCCAAAAGCAAGGCAAACTATTCGTAGCACTGCAGTTTGCAGAAACATGAATAAAAATAGTAGTTTTTAGATGTTTTAAAGGGATATTTCAGCCCAAAAAAGTTCAAAACCTGTATGACTTTCTACTGTGAAATATAAAGATGTTTATTAAAATGTGTCAGTGTGTTTTTGTCAATGTCAATGTCAATGTGGGCCAATGTTTTGGGCCCTTTCTTTTTTTCTTTTTTTTTTTTTTTTTTTAATCCAAACCATATGTGGCCATTCTTTTGGGAAAAAACACACATAGGTGTAGCCTGTCCCAAAGGTGCCTGATTAAAATCATAAACAATTGTTTTCTTTCTCAACCCCTGATTTGTTATTTAAGCTTTCACAAAAGCATTGTGGGACTGAAAGCACAAAATGAGCTGTATCTTGTTGCATCTCATATATGTTCTGGGGCCAGATAAGCTCAGGGATTGGGTTCAGATGGAGGGAGGCAGAGGGGTAAGACTGAGGGAGAAAAGGAGGGAGAGAGGATGTGGGAAGGGCGTTAGAGAACACCAAAAAAAAAAGTAAGAGAAAAAAACGGACCATGTGGGCAGGGTCTTAGCTGGACAGTGTGCGTGTGTCTGAGTCAGAGAGAGAAAAGGAGGAACTGAAAGAGTTTAGTGGGGGTATATAAGCCGCACAGTTCTCTTCCTGTGGTTCTCAAGGGTTGACATCCCTCAGCGTACACTCATTTTCTCCTGCAGCCAGTACTTCATTCCTCAACCATCATGAGCTTCTACGTACCTCAGGCCTCTCACATGTCCTTCACCCGCTCTGTGCCCGCACACCGTGCTGCCAGTACGTACGGCGGGGCAGGTGGACAGGGCACCAGGATCTCGTCCGTCTCTTCCATGTCTCTACGTTCGGCCCCTAGAAGTAGTGGCATTTCTTCTTCCACAGCCTACAGGGTGAGCTCTGCCGGTATGGGCGCTGGTGCAGGGGGGTCCCTCAGGGGGAGTGCTAGCTCCACAGGGCCTGTCATGGGCAATGAGAAAGGCCAGATGCAGAATTTAAATGACCGTTTGGCCGCTTACCTGGACACGGTGCGCCGGCTGGAGCAGGAGAACAGCAAACTGGAGATGCAGATCAGAGAGGCCTTGGAGAAAGGTGGACCAGAAGCACGCGATTACAGCAAGTACAACGCCATCCTGGATGACCTGAGGAGGAAGGTGAGAGACATAGTTGGGTTTATATGCTTTCCATGTGTCTGTCTGTGTTTTCCTTTTGGTGGGGGTGTTCAAGCTGCAAAAGGAAGCATTTGGGAGTTTGAGAAAGAGCAGGCAGTTTATGTTAGGAGGAGGAGAAACCAGAGGTTTTGAACTGAAATGAAAAATCAAAACTTAGAAGTGATGTAAAAGTTTTTCACAAGCAGAAAATAGCAATTTTATATATTCATTTCAACAAAACACCAAGAATTCCTATAGTGTAGTGTACTGTAGACATATTGCAATTTATGTAAAATGCATTGTAAAAAAAATATATATCTTGAATAAAATCAACAAAAAAATTTTTTGAGGCAACTTTTTTCTGTTCCGGAAACTCACAAAAACTATGCCTCTTAAATGTCTTAAGGATATATTAACAAAAAAAAAAAAAGTGTTCTTAATTTTTTGTTCATACTGTTCACGAGAACCCTTCAGTGTAAAAAAAAGCATGATCAGATTTCTGTTCATCTCAATGGAGGGTGTGGCACACGCCCTGTTCTCTCACTCTCTTCTTTCTTTTGTGCTTGTTCTGCTTTTCTTTAAATGCATTCTGCTTACTACTGAGGGAATTCCTCAAAACCCTCAAATTTGATTTTAAAATCTGTGCAACCATGACAACGGTCAACACAAATAAAACATTCACAGTTGTATCTAAAGCACTAGAAGATTGTTTGATGAACTACAGCCAGCTGAAACTTCCTACAGAGTCTCTAAGTCATAACGCAAAACAGATGTGGGATAAGCAAACGCACACACACTCATGCATCCACAGTCACAAAAGCACTCTCTCGCACACAACAAGAATGCAATGAAGAACTGCAGCATTTATAGCACATGTGGCTGAGTCATTAGAGCATTTTGAGTTCAGAAATGTATAATCTTTTCCTTAATTGCAGCAATACTGAAAAGCAGAGAACTGAGCTAATACCAAATACCTAAACTAAGAAGAATCATTGCAATATTCTTTATTTAGGAAAATTAATTTTACTAAAAATATTATGACATTTCAGGTCTGATAAGCAGAAGCGCGTGATAACGTGTACCAGCTTCCGCTTTCACCAGTGCAGGATGTGGCACATAGAGTTTGATAAAGAAAGTTAACGTAAAGCATGATCCAATAAAGCAAAATCTGATTCCAGGTAATCACTTGATTAGATAAGAACTCGTTCATCTGAACCTCATTCCAAGAACACTGTAATTAAAACCATCTGACAAATCTCATCTTTCGCTACAGGAAAAAAAAATATGGTTGAATGTCAAAAACAGGTTTTGTTTGGTGAAATATGTGCTTTGTTTTGCATGTAGGTGTTTGATGCCACTGTGGACAATGCTCGTCTTGTTCTGCAGATTGACAATGCTCGTCTGGCCGTGGATGACTTCAGAGTCAAGTCAGTTTCCATTACTACACCACACCACACCACAAGCATCTTAAAAATGCATCTTGTAATTCGGAATCAAAAGAACATGCTTCAGAGAATGTAGTCATTTTTAGAATCACAAAATAGACAAGCCAGAAATCATCAGCTTGACAGATGCGTGATGGAGGACTGTTGACTTGCACGCAGAAACTTTATAGTGCATTACTTGAAAGGCTATATGCTTGTGTGTTATAGGTTTGAGAATGAGATGGCCATCAGGCAGTCCGTGGAAGGAGATATTGCAGGTCTGAAGAAGGTCATTGATGACACCAACATCGGACGCCTGAATGTGGAGGGTGAAATTGAGTCTTTGAAAGAAGAGCTTCTCTTCCTCAAGAAAAACCATGAAAATGTAAACAACCATTGCACAAGAGCCACTTAATACACAAAGAAGGAGATTCTCACATCTCTAATTAAGCTTAAAGACGAGCTCAGTTTTCTTTCCTGTGTTGACGTATTTCCTTTTAAAGAAAATATTTGCGGTCGGACGAATCAAACTAAGCTTTTGCCTATTCGTGAATCATGACTTGCAACTTGCGGGGAGCTAATTCTACACTGTAAAAAAGAATTGTTGGTGTAACTTAAAGAAGTAGGTTACCTGTTTGCCTTAAAAGAGCACTCCACTTTTTTTTTTTTGAAAATTGGCTCATTTTCCAACTCCCAGAGAGTTAAACAGTTGAGTTTTAGCATTTTTTAATACATTCAGCCGATCTACGGGTCTGGTGGTACCACTTTTAGCATAGCTTAGCATAGTTCATTGAATCTGATGACACATTAGCATCTTGCTAAAAAAAAAAAAGACGTTTCGATATTTTTCCTATTTAAAAATTGACTCTTCTGTAGTTACATCGTAAGACCGACGGAAAATTAAAAGTTGCGTTTTTCTAGGCCAGTATACTATATAATAATCAAGGAACTTTGCTGCCGTACCATGGGTGCAGCAGGCGCAATGATATTACGCAGCGCCATGGTACAGCAGCAAAGTTCCTTGATTATTACGCCGGAATGAAAGTAGTTCCTAGCCAAATTGGCCTAGAAAATTGCAACTTTTCATTTTTTGTCGGTCTTAGTACACGATGTAACTACAGAAGAGTCAAGTTTTAAATAGGAAATATATTGAAACTCTTTGGTCATTTTTGAGCAAGATGCTAACGGTTTAATCAGATTCAATGATCTATGCTAAGCTATGCTAAAAGTGGTACTGCCAGACCCGGAGATCGACTGAATGGATTCGAAAACGGTAAAACTCAACTGTTTAACTGTAGGGGAGTTGGAAAATGAGCCTATTTTCCAAAAAAATTGAGTGGTCTTTTAATATTTTGAGTTCATTGAAATTAAAAATTTGAGTTAATAGAAGGAAGGTGATTGGTTTATTCAACAGAAACTCAAAATAGTATGTTATCTGAACCACATTAATTATATAAGTTGATTTGACAAATGAAAAATGTTGTGATAAAGCATGAAAATAATTGTTTACAGTGTAGCAGGCATTTAATTGTAGAAGAATCTGTGTAGTGCAAGATGAGTCAGATGAATTTTCTTTGAAGGGAAATTCGAAAATTGTAAACAAAAATTGTAAACTGTTAAAAGTTCATTTTGTAAGGGATTAAGGGTAAGCCAGCACATAGATAGATTTATGACTAAAAGACACAAAACATCAAAAAATGTTGAGGCTTTTAAATTGATCACAGTGAGTTTTTACTTCAACAACATATTAACATCATCGAAATGCAGGAAAAACCACCACCATAATGCTGAAAGGCAAAATTTCCTGCTCTAAGTGTCTCAGATTTCTTTTCTGTTCAACTTTGACAGGAAGTTGGGGAGATGCGAAACCAGATCGCCCAGTCAGGTGTTCAGGTGGATGTTGATGCACCCAAGGGCCAGGATATGTCTCAAGTGATGGAAGAAATGAGGGCTAACTATGAAAAACAAGCTCTCAAAAATGCAGAAGAACTCAAAATGTGGCATGAATCTCAGGTACAGAACCCTTGTGACAACACTACATGACAACAATTTTGCCATGATCAAACCAATCTAACCATCTAACTCTTTCTTCTTAGTTGTCAGAAGTTCAGGTGCAGGTAGCTCAGAACACAGAGGCATTACAAGGTGCTCAGATGGAGATTAATGACCTTCGGCGGCAGATTCAAACACTAGAAATAGAACTCGCATCCCAACAAAGCCTGGTAACGTGCACATACATGCCACTTTATAAATGTTTTAGATTCTAGATATCATATTTCAGATCTATAAAAGCTGAAGTTTTAATAAAATATGAAGTTCATGTTAAAAAATATATGATGCCAACCTTTCTAGAAAGCGTCACTCGAGGATACCCTCCGGAACACAGAGATGCGTTCAAATGCAGAGATGGAGAAGTACAATAACATCATAATGCAGTTTGAAGCTGAGCTGGGGCAGCTGAGGTCAAATATCACAGAGCAGGGTCATGAATATGAAGCTCTGCTTAATATGAAGATGAAACTGGAAGCGGAGATCAGCACTTACAAGAAACTTCTGGATGGGGGTGACTTCAAGTAATGAGATAAAGTAAATCTTTATTTATTATATTTTACATTTTATCTTGCACACTTACTTACTTACACTCACTTTTTCTTTGTTGTTTAGACTCCAGGATGCACTAGATGGCCAAGAGTGATATTACAAGCTGCAATGAAGAGCAGACAGAATGTGGGCTAAATGACTCTTCAAAACAAACTTTAGATTGCATTCACATTGAAACCTGTGGCAAATCATTATCATTTGAAAGTCCCTTTCCACTATGTCTAGACAATTTATTCAACAGGACACAACAAAGCTCATCAAGTTGGTTTCTCACCATATTTCATTTCTTGAACATGATGTCATTTACAGTGTAATTACTTGCAGTCACCAAAGCCTGTTCCACCCTACAATCTGACTTAACACTGACATGTGAGTTACAGAACAACAGAGGCAGCTTTTTAAACATTAGTTATGTCTTTATAATACACATTCCCAATGTCACTGCACAATTATACAGCACATATAACCATTACAATGAAATGTGAAGAGAAATGTAAACTTCTCCACCAAGTCAATGCAGTAATGAAATAAAAACATGCTTTCTAAGTGAAATTTGGAGTCAAGCAAACATGAACAGACATCTGAATTCTTTTACAATAGTTTCCTATTTGAAGTTTGGACCTTTTGTCCATTTTGGCTCTTAGTGAGCATAAATGGGTGCTATAAGATGGTGTATTTCACACAAAATGTAGCTACTGTTCATTATTCAGTCTCCAGTTGTCAGGTGGGTCAAATAAGACAGGACGTGCACTTTTCTGAACATTACAATTTCTCCGGATTTATACAAGTGATCGGTTTAATGTTTGTGGTCTCTGGATATGTTTTAATGTTTTAAGTAAGCTATTGGAATAACACCAAGACATGATATAAAAAGAAGGCATTTGACAGACAACATTCAAAATCATACAGATGTTTTAGTTGCCAATGCTGTTAACTTCCACTAACAAGATACACAAGCTTGTTATAGCATTTAATGTTAGCCATTTGAAGAGCTGTGAAGGGCCATCTGGTTCCACTCCAAAACCTCATGCTACAATTCTATTTGAATTCTAGTCTATAAAACATTACATTTTATCAATAAAACATTAATCAGTATTAGTACATGTTAGCTAATTTTCCTAAGACAAAGAAGCATTAATCAATCTGGAAAAAGCAACTGATTTGTTTACTTGACTTTTGCACAATGAGCTAATGCCATGGTAGCTAATTAGCTTACTAGAGATCCATTGCTTGGGCACTGTAAGCTTCTAACTAAACAGATTAGCTGAAAAGCTTAGGTGGATTGATTTTGTGTGTTCAAAAAAGATTGAGATACTGTGAATAGCACCAAAAGTGCCATTTCTAATTCTAATCAATAAGAAATATAATGCAGCAGCATATTCGTTTGTTGCATTGCAGCAGTAAAATTATGCGTTGGCTCCACAAAAGAAGTTATTATTGTAATTCTGTTTTAATAGAAAGCAATGTAAAATCAGCTGAAATATACAACTGTACACAAATAAATGAGAGTAATGCTAACAATTACCTGATGCAAGTGCTTATACAGTAAATCATATACTATGTTGATTACAGCAACAACTGAGAGCATATTTAAACTTAAACTAGGCTATATTAATTGATATATTTTGATGGCTAATATGTCATACAGTATTGTATAGAAGTCTACCTGAAGAAAAGTTGTTAGTATTCCCAGGTAGTTCAATGGCAATTGCTTGTACATGTAAGTATACAACCTGGAGGCTGCCATCTTGATACAAGAACATTTGTCATGTGACTGATCACCTGTCAAAGGCAATAGGAAAACATCTTTTAAACTACTTTTGGACAGGAATAATATTGCTGCAAAAACTAATATTGCGATAAATTTAAACAAAAAGCAGCAGTGTTAAAAAACAAAACTATACAGATTTAACAATGAAGTATTTTTTTTTTTTCAAGCTGCCCGGTAAAAGTAACGACATGAACGACATCCTATTTTTCCAAGCAGTGCTCACTGCAGAGCATAATGACCTCCAGCTCCACCTCTCTGGAGCTCAAGGGTGGGGCTCAACCTGTTTAATGGGTGGAGAGACAGAGTTATGGGTGGGGTTAGGGTGGGGTTGGGGATGCAGCTCCACCCATCATGCCCAGAGTAGGTCAAGAGAGGAGGAGCTGGAGGTTATGGTTCTGCAGGGAGTAGCCTCTCTATTTTTCTGCTTTGGGCAATGATAAAACATCCAAAACATCTATAATACAAGTGTTTCTAATAACAAGATTATTTCCATCTTTGATAAATAAAGAGGAATATTCCTTTCATGTTCAGTCTTTCGCCGGAGTCAGAGTGACCGTTGGTTATCAAATCTCCCTTCAGAGACTGACAGCAGCTGTTCAAACATGCACAATGACAAGCACAAGCATATGTTAAGCACACATGTTAAGTTTTTCAGTTTTGTTTCGACCTTTCAATAGTTTAAATAGTTTCTGTGTAATATATTTTCACACGGCAGGGAAACTTTTCCACATAAAATAAATCAATTTTGTAATTAACTATCGCTTTGTGACCAATAATGTCCAATGACTATCGCGTTGGTTATATGGAAGCTTGAGAACACAGCAGAAAGCTTCTCCAGTGCTCATTTATGTGGAAGGATTCCTCTTCGCATTCCAGGGATCTTCAACACCTAAACAGTATTACAGCCAACAGCACCCTCAGCTGTTAACATGATAGAAGTTTTATTTTGATATCCAGATCATTTTTATGCCCCACAAGGGTTGTTTAACAAAGCCCCCATACAGAAACACACACATATATTAGACAAATATAAGTTATTACATTAGACTATAATTATATATGTAAAAAAACAAATGCCATGTGTGCATGATTTATAAGACACTGTCATATGTGTTGATTTTAAATAAACAGTAACAGTTATTTAACAGTAAAATATCCTGTTGAGATTCCCATTCTCTCTTTCTGCTTAAATACTTTCAACAAAAAGGGAGGGCAGGGGGAGGGGAGGATTTGGGTGGGGGAGGGGCTGTGCATGTGGGCTGTTGTCACAGGGACAGAGGGAGGTAGTGCAGAGTTGGATAGAAGAAAAAAGAAGAGGCAAGAGACAAAAAAAGAGTGTGAGAGGCATGGCAGTGTAAAGCTTGGAATTTACTTATAACTGCTACAGTGCAATGGAGATTCACAGAGAGAGACTGGTATGTGAAATACAATGACAGCTTTTATCTGTTTACATTTTTAAAACCTTCATCTCTGCCTCTTATTATCAGCTAATAGTGTTTTGCTTGTAAAGTCAAGGAGAGTGCAAGAGTAAAAAAGTATTTTTGTTGCAAATGCATTCTGTTTATACATTATAAAGTCACATTTTACTATTTGTTCCTATTGGTTTGTATGGTTAGTCTAGGTATGTGAGATTTTAAAATGGTGCAATTTTAATTTTAGGAAAGTGTGACATGCAAAGTAGAGTAATAATATATCTCTCTTACTTTCAGGTATCTGTGTTTATGAGCAATGGTGGACAGATTTGTGCACACCATTAGCATTTACAATCAAAAATAACACGCTGATACTGAATTCTGGTTAAAACAGCATGGTGAGTTTATGCAACAATGCAAAAAATGCATATTTCTTATTTATATGTGTGTATATGTTGGATAGGATTCTGCTGGAAAGTGTGTGTTCAGCAGTAGCCAGAGAGAGTAATGACTTTACCAGCTGTTTCTTTGCTCTCATCTCATTAGTCTTTTCGCTATCATAGAAAGAATGAGAAGTCTTGGATATTATTTGTTTTACTGATGAAAAAAATAATCTCTGTTTAGATTTAGATTTTGAACTACAGGATGGCCAACATCTAATCAAACCTTATTTGCAGTACATTCTGTAATATAATGACTAATACATATAGCATCGCAGATCTTCAGCCATTTAATTAGTTAAAAAAAAAACTCTTATGATGTCCAACTTAGAGCATGTGTGTGTGTGTGTGTGTGTGTGTGTGTGTAGAGGATGTGCTTTGTAAAAAGATCCCAGGCTGAATTCTTGGCATTCCGGGTGCAGCCATATTTATGGACGGGATCCTGTATCTTCAGTGGAAGCTCGAGGAAGTGTGTGAATTGGAGGGAAGCAACATAGAGAAATAAAGAAACAGGCATTTGACTGTTTTCTGTGTTAAATATTTTTAAATGAACACGAGTATTTGTGTTTAGCAAAGATTTGTTGGGATTAGCGAGGAATCTTAACCCTCTAGAACTCTGGATAATGTGTTAATGTTCATGTATATTTGTTTAAAATGCTCTTAAACTCTTAGTGCGCTGTCAGTCTCCTACCCTCTCTAGAACTTCGCTCTAATCTGTCGATTCTAATCTGCTTTCATCTTCCAGAAGGCACACGAAAATAGACACACATGCACACACGCATACAGTATACAAATATAACTGGTTGTAAATCCAGCATTCAATCACTCATTTAATTCGTCTTACCCTCATCAAAATGTGTGAGGATGATGTGTGAAAGGTTACTGAGATTACACTCACACAGATTAAGATGTAAAGAATAGATCTTGTCCAGATTGCTAAGAAGTTCCATATGGTGAATTCTTGTAGTCCAGTTGTGAATTTGAAGTGGTTCTGCAAAACCACTACCACATGATTTTGCTATTAGTTTCTATTTCTGGTGAAGAAACATAACACAAGATAGCTAAAGGAGCTATTTAAAGGGACCGTTTACTCAAAAATGAGTCATCATTTACTCACCCTACAAGTTTGGAATTATGAATTATTTCTCATTGGTAAACTTTACTTTTTCTGTCGTGTGCTTTATTTCTCAGCGATGAATAAAAAAAATTCAGAATTTTTATTTTTGGGTGAAATATCCCTTTAAATGCGTCCTCTAGCTATCTTTTGCAATATTTCTCAACACTGTAAAAAAAAAAATCCCACCTATTTTAACTTAAAAGGTTAGTTCACCCAAAATTGAAAATGATGTAATTTATTACTCAGTGAGGCAAAGCCATTCAAACTCTCAAGGTTCATAAAGGTACGAAAAACATATTTGAAACAGTTAATGTGAGTTCAGTGGTTCTATCTTAATATTATAAAGTGACAATAATACTTTTGTGCACCAAAAAAACAAAATAACGACTTTTCAACAATATCTATATGGGCTGATTTCAAAACACTGCTTTGGAGCTTTATGAATCTTTTGTTTCGAATTAGTGATTCGGATCTCCTATCAAGCGGCTAAACTGCTGAAATCATGTGACTTTGGCGCTCCGATTCACTGATTTGATTTGTAAAGCTCTGAATCAGTGTTTTGAAATTGGCCCATATAAATATTGTTGAAAAGTCGTTATTTTGTTTTTTTTGGTGCACAAAAAGTATACTTGTCGCTTTATAACATTAAGATAGATCCACTGAACTCACATGATGAACCTTTATGGACCTTGAGAGTTTGAATGGCTTTGCTCTCAATGGAGGCCTTCATCAGATTTCATCAAAAATATCTTAATTTGCGTTCCGAAGATGAACAAAGGTTTTACGGCTGTAGAACAACATGAGGGTGAGTAATAAATGACATTATTTTCATTTTTGGGTGAACTAACACTTTAAGTATAATCAAATTGGCTTCGCAACTCATTTCAACTTAAATTATATTAAATTGACTTTAAAAAATAGAGTTGAATCTTGTTCATGTAAAAACATATGCTGCCATGACTTTTTGATCATGTAATTTTTTTTACAGTGAATGATGAATGAAAAATTTAAGTAACATCATGCAGAATTTTCTGAATTTTATTTATTTTTTTGTGAACTATCCATTTAAATACCTATAATCATTTCTTAGCAATGTATAAAAAGTAATACCTCCTTCCTCTATCTTTTTCAGTATCTCTCAATGAGGAATAAAAAGTAGATGGTAATACCATACAGAATTTTCTATACATTTCTAGAATTTTGCATACTATGTAATAGTAACATTGTGTTTTTTCGGTGAACTATCCCTTTAACACAGATGCCATCAAATATTCCTTTAGCATGTACAGTATGCAAAAAAAATATATATATATATATCATTTTTTTTTATATATATATATATATATATATTTTTTTTTTCCATTATATATTTATCACTTTGATTTTCCAGGTGTGGTAATGATGCAGTGGTCATCTGAGTGGGCGGAGCAACACTATGATGTCTCCTCCACCACATCATCTCCAGTTCACCCTAAGCCCCTCCCATTCCCTCAGCCCAGTCGTCCTGCGTTCTCAGGCTACACAGATGACATCAGTGCCCTCAGTGCCTCTAGCTTGTTAAAGCGCTATGCAGAGAGGTATTCCTTCAACTCAGCCTTACCAGAACATGGGAGTTTCCTGAGAAGTGAGCAGCACCAGGAGCCGTGGCCTGGAGGATACAGCACAGACGGGCCTCCCGGTTTAGACCCACTGAAGGGGAGCGGAAGTGATCTTTCAGAGCAGCAGTACAGCAGCGGTCCCACGCCTCAGGATTACCCATCATCCTACAGCAGCCAACATCTGCTACCCAAACCATCCTATCTTCCGTCACCAGCGTTTGCCTTGCCGTCTGCATACCTGCCCCCCGCACCAGGCTATGCTTATCCCCAGCAATGCGGTCTGACGGCTAGTTACCCTCACAGCACCCCTGCTCTGCTGCCCTCGGGCATACACACCCCCACGCCTCTTCACAGCAGCCACGGTGCTGCTGAACTCCCACGCAACAGGAAGTTTGGCTTCGACCAGTCCAAAACTGCCAGAGTGTCACCTTACACAATCAGGGACAAAAGCGAAAGGCAGAACAGTGACAGTGGTGCAAATGTCAATGAAAGCTGTGGGACGGACATCCAGAGCTACAGGCCTGATAGACTTTCCACTCAGTCCGAACTCGAGGCTGAATCTGTGGGCAAGACCAGTCACCTACGACCTCCGGAGACAAGGTCTTATGGAGGTCCTGGACAGTACACATATCCCTGAGTCTGCTTGATGCAGTCAGTCGATACCTTTTTTATACACGATTATAGCAATACTTGAACGTATCAAACATCAGGGCGAATATTATACGGTATGAGACCAGGGGCCAGTTGCATAAACCACTTAGACTAGTGTTAAAAGTTAAGACACTTATGTTTTTCTTGAAGAGTGGTCCTAATTTTGTTACATAAAAAGGTAGATTGGTGTGATTTGCATTGGAAAAATAACATTGATTACCCCTTGGTTAACTGCAAGTTGGTCAAACTAGTTCTTAAGACACAGTCTTAATATAGTGACTAAGTTTATGCAACTGGCCCCTCTCTGAGAAGATAGATGTCTCTCTTATGCACATTATCATTATTCCTGACTGCAGCTTCAATGTGACCTATAGCACAAACACTCTTTTATATCCCTGAAATCACTCCTTCTTTTTTATACTCTTCCTTTCCTCTTTTACTCTCTCTCTCTCTCTCTCTCTCTCTCTCTCTCTCTATAATTATGTTGTGCAGTGAAGCACATTATGGTGGCAAGCACTAATCCACCGCTTCAATCAACGAAATCCAAGCCAAAGAAAGACTGAAAGAGAGGAATGGAAAAGAGAAAGAGAAATATGGTAAATCAAAACACACATTTGATTGTAAATCAAAGCACACACATGAAAGTTTCATATGTCATATGTGTAGTATAAGGTTTTCATACATTTTGTTAGTGAGCATGTGAACAATAATTGTCATGGATGTTCTTCAACACTGAAGTCAGTGGGATAAAACACTCTATTTTAGGAATATTATCCTCTAGAAACTTTGAATGTAAATCTGATTTCCCTCAGGAATTGTGAACGAAGCCATACTTAATGTTTAAATTTTGAGTTTGACAGATGTTTTTGTCTTTTATTGTCTAGTTAGTGTAGTTTCTTTGTCATGTCCATCATTAAAAAA